>NC_041806.1:20411987-20576987 GCF_900964775.1 Scleropages formosus
AAAGTTTTGGTGAAGCAGTGTACAACACACCATAGGTTTCCCTCCTACACTTAACTGACCAAGGCACTGTTTTCTTTCATAAGTTAGTCTTCTAGTTTCTGTATCTGAGCTCAGGTTATTGCTCATCAGTATATGCATCCAATACTGGACAGGACATTGCTTCCCATCATGGCAATTACAATTTCACTGCTAATGTTGGTTTATAAAAAGCTAAAAATGAATGAAATAATGTTCCCACATAAGCAGACTGCATGGCAAGTCAGAGCCATTTCCATCACTTCTGGGAATTTTGAAACATTTACATTTTGCTGATGCTTTTCACCAAAGCAACTCAGAGCATTAAGGTCACAATTATTTACCCATTTGGGTAACTCTACTGGAGCAATTTTAGGGTAAGTACCTTGCTCAAGGGCACTACAGCCAGAGGTGGGGATCAAACCTGCAACCGTGGGATCCAACAGCAGTAGCACTAACCACAACACTAGCAGCTGTCCTAGGGGTGAAACCAGGGGTACCAACCGGCTTCTGCTTTTTGTACAGTGAGAAAAACACATCAGTATTCAGTGACATCCCAGAGAAATCCCCAATTTTTTTTCCCATGGTAAATAGATTAGATAGGATATTTCAGGCCCAATAATCCTCTCAAATGCCGTTATACAACTATGAAGAGATTTGTAACGTTAGCTCAGAAGAGGTCACAATTCAAGAATGACATGGTGATTCCCCCTGGCAAAGCTCAGACAAAATATCTCATTCCTAGATGTTGTTGGAGGGGGGTCGGGGCTGGAAGATGGTGCTGTGGAGTTCCTACCAAAGACAAGTGCAGTGGTTTCCATAACCAATGGTCTCGGATGTCGCAGACAGGAAACGTAGAGGCAAGTACGTCTACTGCACTGGCACAAATGCAAAGAGAAAAGTCTCCATCGCTCTCCTTGGACAGCGTCCAGCATAGGCTGTCAGTTCAGGTTTCAAACATGGAGATGAACAGCCAGGGGCCTGGGATTCCACCCATCGGCTTGGCATAACCAAAGCCTGCCATGCAGGAGATCACCATGCCTTTCCCAGGGTGACCTCCCTTCAACATGTGCTTCCACGTCCATGACGCTTCCAATGTGAACATTCATGTGAGAGTCTGCCCTCCATCACCCCATTAACAGCTGCTTTACCCTCTAAAACCTTACGGTGGACAGCAAGATTGATGTTGCTGTATGTGACATGAACGAAAACACCGCCTTCTCCCATCGGGAAGAGAACGGGGTGCAACTTGTGTGTTTTCAGCATCAACAAATTTTATCTGACTTCATGTATCGGAGAAGTGATGATTTTTCTGTGGCCAGTATTCCCTTTTATTCATTCTGAATTTTCCATAAAAAGTTTATTTACCTGTCATGCAACGTAACATTTGTTCAGTTTTAAAAACGTATTTGCTGCGCAAATAAAAGCCTAGATGTGATTCTTCAGTTCCGCACCCACTGAAAACCTGTTTTGCTTCAACATTTCATGTCAAAAATTGAACAGGCAGGTTATTTTGCAGCATTGAAATTCTTTGCCGTTATTTATTTTAAACACGCGACAAGATTTTGACTAATAAAAAATATTTTGAAAGACAAGACAAACCTTAGGAGACAAAAGCAATGATGATAGATCACTAATTCTCAAGGGAAGAACTGCATCCCAACGCTGCTGGAAAGCCAACACCGAGGAGGAGGGAGACAGATCTTCGGTGGTAGCTGAACAAAGACGTCCTGTTTTCGGAGAGAACAGCACTTGTTCTCAGCTAAGAGGAAATGCATCATTAAATTCACCGAGGAGCCTTATCAAAGGACGCAGGAAACAGGTGCCAGGTATGTGACAGGCCTCCTTCCACTAATTGGACAAAAATGGAAAAATATTACCGACATCTGACTCATTACTGCAGACAAAATGAGGAAATGCTTTGTACAGCGCTACATTTGAAAGGGCCCTCTTAATACATAATTTAACTGTATACACAGATAGATGCTTAAGCATGTAAAAAGGTTCTGGAAACCATGTCACTCAGGGGATTGTTGCACACGTGATCATACACCACTTCTTCTACTGTGTACAAAATTCTGCTGAACCCAAGCCGGTGGAATGTAATTTTACATTTATTTATTTAGCAGACGCTTTTCTCCAAAGCGACTTCCAATGAACTCTATGTAGTGTTATGAGCCCACACACCTTATTCACCAAGGTGATTTACACTGCTAGATACACTACTTACACTGGGTCACTCATCCATACATCAGTGGAACACACTCTCTCGGTGTCACTCACATACTATGGGGGAACCTGAACAGCATGTCTTTGGATTGTGGGAGGAAACCCACACAGACAATATGCAATCTCCACAGAGACTAAATGGGGATCAAACCCATGTCCTCTCACACCAGCCAGGCAATGTGAGACAGCAGCGTTAACTTGCTGTGCTGCCGTCATCTAGAGAACTGAAATAAAATCAGTGTATAAATATAGTAACTGGTTGTCAGAGAATTTGTTGATGGGCGTGGCAGGTTCAATGAGCAAGGAAAAGCTTCTCCATCAGCAAGGCTCTATGGGGTAAAAAAACCAGGTACAAATCTGTGTGTGCAGACAGACAGCACAGCAAGGACATGCTTACAGTATTAAGCTACTTACAATGTTTTACCCATTTATACAATGGGTTAATTTTTACTGTCTGATTTCAGGCTAAGTACTTTGTTCAGGGGCACTACAACAGGAGGTGGAATTCATACCTGGTTCTTTTGACTACAAGGTTATAACATTAGCACTCAGTCCCCTGCTTACACAACAGGTGCCTTTTAATGTCTGAAAGACTGACCACAATCCTGAGCGAAGAGTAGATTCAGGAAACGGATGATGAAGGTTTTGTGATCAGGGACACTACATCAGAAGGCTTCATTCAAACTTTGATCCCTCAGGTGGAGAGTAGCGCCTCTAACCAGCGCGCCGTCTGCTGCCTCTTAAAGATGATGATGATACCCGCAGGCCTACTTTCTGGTGTTGCACAAAGGGGGACATAAATTGACTAGAGTTGTGGGGTCCAGGGTCTGCTTACATTTAGCTGACACTTTTCTCTAGAAGATGTTACAATCTTAAGCTACCTACCATCACTTACACATTTCCAATGTCAGGAAATATTTAGTGGCGCAATCTAGGGCAAGGGTACTGCAGCAGTAGGCAGAATTCAAACCTACAACCTGGGGATCCAAAGGTGGCGGCTTAACCAGCTACGCAACCAGCTAGTGCCGGTATCTCATGGAAAAAGTTGTCAGTCCTGCCATGTGAATTTCCTCCATATCACAATATCTACATTATGAGTTTGACAGCGATCCCCAAAATTTGGAGGATGGCACCATGTTTCCCAGGTCAGAAAGTTGCAATTGCGATAGCCTCAGATTATTGCTTTTCAGTATCATTCAGTTTCATTCACCTTGTTCCCCACAATTCATCACAACGTTGGGAAACCCTTATCAGAAACGCTTGTTTGCCTCGGCATGCCAGACACTCTATTTAATGAGCAGAAGAGTGCAACAGACTGAAACTAAGGACAAGAACTGGCTGTCAGCCAGCTCACACAAAGCTTTTATTCTTATCCAGCTGTAAAAGCTCACAATCTGGGACACAGGACCTCAGAAAGCCTAATGTCAGTGCACAGAAAATGAAAGTGAAATGAAATATACATAAACAGAATGCAAAGAATGGCTAGGAAAATTGATTTCAGATTAGATAAAATGTTTTTTTTAAGTGCTGGTAGGATAAAAAAGACATGGACTTCAGAGGTCTCCATATAACCTCACATCTGTTAGTGCAGTAGAAAATACTACAGTGTCACTTTTGAGGTCGTCTGAAGCCAGAACTGTTGTCAATCACAGCAGCTCACTAGAAACACTTTCTAAGAGTTAAATGTCAAAAACTGCAATGTATGTGACACAAGCAGGAAAAACAAGGACCCAGACTATCAAGAAAATCTAATTACACCACATGAGAGTCAAGAAATTTTACATTGGAAACATTACTCCTTCATTACTACAATGACTTAAATCTGAAGAAGCACAAAGTACAACTGTGTTTGGTTTAACATGTTAAAGAACTTCTTGTACAGCTTACAAAGTATATACAAGCAGTCCCCAGATTACAAACAAGTTCTGTTCCTAAGTCTGTCTTTAAGTCGAATTTGTATGTAAGTCGGATAATTGTAGATTTTATCGGGACAGAGCCTTGTTATTACGAATCATTGCATATAACTCGAATTTTTAATATAGTAGGCTTTATGGGGGGTGGTTCGTAACTACAAGTTGTACGTAAATTGGACGTTCATACCCCGGGGACTGCCTGCAAAGAGAATCACTGCTGGCCAAATGCCAGGAGTATGGCTTTACCCATGAAGGACCCAAACAACATCTGTAATGATCTTAATTTTATTTTTAATGTTGGCTGGGGCTGAGACAGTAATTATGCAAAAGGAGAGACTATTCTGTGTGGGACAGGGGCATTACATGATGCTGAGTCCACATAGCACATCGGGGTAGAGAGGAAAATGACTGTAAAGGGTGCGAGCTGACTGTCTCCTGGATGTGCCCGGAATCCTGGGGTGGTGTTGGCACCCTCGAATCTCAGTGTGACACATCGAGTCTCCTTTCTACAGTGTGACAGGTAATCATACATCTTGGACAGACTAAGGAGAAAAAAGACAAATAAGAGGTGATCCAGAACCTTGATCAAAAAACTTCTCAGCACACTTTGGAGAGTGCTGGATGATTGAAGAGAAAAGTACAGAGCACTGAAAGTCTCATAAAGATCATATAAAACCCCATCAGAATGAGCAGGGGTGTCAGTGAACAGCATATAAACTTCAGGTCTCTCCACAGATTTTCTGTGGATCAAGTCTGTATGCTTCAGATTGTTGTCATGGTGAAAGGGTAATCTTCACTGTAGTCCAAGGTTGAATGTCAACTGGAGCAGGTTTTCTTCAAGGACCTTTCTGTATTTTACCCTCAATCCTAACCAGTCCCTGCCACTGGGAACTCTCCCCACACCATGATGCTGCCACCACCATGGTATAGTATTACCCAGGTGATGCACAATGCCTGGTCTCTGCCAGTCAAGAGCACCAAATTCCTTGTTGTTCACCTAGCAGAAAACCTCACCTGGTCCCTCAACACCAGCTCCAGAACCCAGAAAGCTCAGCAGTGTCTCTACTTTCTGCATAGGTTGAGAAAGGCCCATCTCCCACCCCCCATCCTGACCACATTCTATAAAGGGACTATCGAGCATCCTGAGCAGCTACATCACTGCATGGTTTGGTAATTGCACTCACTGTTTCGGATTGCAAGACCTTGCAGCGGATAGTGAGGACAGCTGAGAAGATCATCAGGGTCCCTCTTCCCTCCATCATAGACATTTACACCTTACACTGCATACATAAAGCCACCAGCATTGCAGATGACCCCACACACCCATCACACAAACTCTTCACCCTCCTGCTGTCTGGCAAAAGGTACCGAAGTATTCGGGCTCTCACAGCCAGACAGTGTAACAGTTTCTTCCCCCAAGCCATCAGACTCCTCAATACCCAGGACTTACACGGGAACTATTGTCCTGTCTTAGTAATTAATGTCTTGTTCTAGTAACTTTTGTAATGTTTAGCACTGTTTGCACAAGCCTTGCACACGTGCACTTTATGTAGTCTGTGTTGCTAACCGTTGTTTTATGTGGAACCATGGTCCTGGAGAAACCTTGGTACACAGTGAAACACAGTTTGTTTCACTGTGTACTGTTGTATATGGTTGAAATGACAATAAAGCTTCTCTTGACTCTTGACTCATGCTGTTTGGCATACAGGTCAAAGTCAATATTTCTCTTATGAGACCAGAGAACTTCTTTCCTCATGCTCTCGGTCCTTGAAGTGCCATTTGGAAAACTCCAGACAGGTTGCGATATGTCTTTTACTAAATAGTGGCTTCCATCTAACCTCTATAACAAAGAGACCTAACTGATGAAGTGTTACAGAGATGGCTGCCTTTCTGGCAGAGGAACAGAGGAACTCTGAAGCTCTGAACAAGACCCTTCTTCCCTGAACACCCATTTGGCCAGAGGGGCAGCTCTTGGAAAAGTTTTGGTGGTTCCAAACTTCTCTACTGACAATAATGAAGGCCACTGGACTCCTAGGAACGTCGGTGTGCCAGCTTTTTAATACCCTTGCAATAACCTTTTCCAGATCTATGTACTGACACAATCCTATCTTAAGGTCTACAAAGAAGTCCTTTGATTTTGAGGATTGTTTTTACTCTGTCATGCACTGTAGACTGTGGGACAAAAGACAGATAAATCTTTCCAAATCATGTCCGAACAAGAATTTGCCACAGGTGGGCTACAATCAAGTTTCATAGAAAACTTAGACATCGTCAAAAAAAAGGTATGCTTCTGAGCTCAATGTGAGTGAGACAGTAAAGGGTCTGAATACCTTGTAAAGGAATTTCAATTTTTTTTTATCTTGAATAAATTTGCAATAAATTCTTTCTTTTAAAAAACTACAAATGAAACTGCATACCTGTCCTCCTCATGAACAGCGCCACAGTTCTCAACACAGACGACACAGTGCGATGGCACGATGGCCGCAGCCTGCAGGGGCTTCTGGGTCTCCCTCATGTCTGAGAAGCCGTCCAGCAGGCGCAACTCGTCAAAGTTGCCTGCCACCGCTTCGGACTTCCTGCGGCTGGCACAATCCTGGTTGCCCTGAGCCACGCTCTGGGACATCTCTATGTCCAAGTTGTTCTTGTTTTCCAGGTACATCCTGTAATTGTTAATTGAGGAGGAAGATGTGCTGTTTAAATGTTATGTAATGACACATAATGAATGACTGAGAACTTTATTAATTCCTAAAGGAAAGTGCACCGGCAGCCAACATCAAGTGCATACTGACAGACAAATCAGAAAGACAACAATGTAGTGACAGAGATAAAAACTTGAGAAGGACTGGAGGGTCTGGAATCACAGTAGATGTAAATGCAGTAACAGCACGGGCTCTATGGTGTTCAATGCACTGGAGAAATAAAAAAATATCATTCTCAAAGTGCTACCTGCCTTGTAGAAGGGAGAGTGGGATCTATTCAGCATTGTCCACTCCATTGAGGCCCTTGCACACAATCTCCTAACCAAGGGTTTGAGGTTTGCCAAGACCAGCTTTTCTAGCCTCTTTATGATGTGTGAAATCAGATCAACCAGCCAGTGGTCATTTACGTCTGACAGTCGCCCTTTCCTGGGAACTGTATAGCGAAAGATGTTTCAACCACACTGGAATCCTTTCAAGACTCAAGCTCAGACTGAACATACTGTATGCTGGAGGACCTCATGTTTCTGCATTATACACACCTCCTGCACCACTGTGCTACTGCAGCCTTTCCCTATCAGAGTCTCTACAGCTCTTCTCTTACCTGGCCAGCAGTGAAAGACAATACAAGGAAGACGTGGTTAATGAGGACATAAAATGCCTGGTTTGAGTGAGTGGGGGGGGGATATGAGGTCATCATGATCATCATAATCATCACCATTATTATTACTGATAATAATAATTGATGTTGCCTTAATCAGTAGTAGTAGTAGTAATAATAATAATAAATTATTATTATTATGATTCCAGACAGAAAACCCCATTGCATTGTCTTCTGCCTTCAGCATTTGCATTGCAGTGCTGTACAGTCAAAATCAAGAGAATAGCAGAACACAGAAATTAAATATAATGGGTCACTCTTTAAGTGTTGTGACCCATATAGCACTTTCACTGTTCTCTCCATATGACATTTGGATTTTTACTGCGCTGCACTGCTGGTCCACTCAATACCAGTGTGAAAGCCAACCTGGAAGGAGGTGTACAGCGCCACCGTGTGGACACTCAAAGTAGCACTTCAGATAACATAAAGGTTCCCCTTTTTTCCCCACACATGGGATAATAGAACACATACATTTTTTAACAACAATTACATGATCTATAATACTCTATTCATTCATGAGCCTCTTTGTTTATTGCATGTTTTGGTTACAAAAATGTTTGAGAATTGATTCAGTTATGCTTTTGTCTATAGCTCTAAAGCCATATACAGACAACCCTCGACTTACGCAAATAGACCGCTCATCAACTCCTTACGTAAGTCGAAATGTACGTATGTCGGATTGCCCCTCCCCATCCGTTAGAGCCAAGCCTTCTCATTTCTTTGCATTTCTTGCAAACACCAGTGTAAAAAATTTCATAATATAATTCTCTAAGAAACGTCGAACATATTAAATGCTGTAATAAGACATAGGCCTAGTCAATTAAATACATTTTTACATTTCTATGAAACATAAATTAAAAAAAAATAGATTACTATGTACGGTATTATGGTACCGTGCGTGTTTACCTTATGTCTAGTATGCTGGCACACAAGAGGGTGCTGTTGTAGCATAATGTATCATTTTTCCACCTCAGTTATTGTACCTTGACGTTTGTTCATTATTGTTGTTTTCATGCTAGCTGTTTCCCTCACGTGCTCCTAATCATACATGCAGCATCTTTCACTATCGTATTCGCATTCCATACAGCTAAACCTGGTTCCTGTGCCATAATGAAGCAATTATTATTATTATTATTATTATTGTTGTTGTTGTTGTTGTTGTTATAGTATAATCCATAATCCTTTGTCCACCTTCACACTTCCTGATTATGTTTAACTTCATTTCCAAATGGACTGCTGTTCGTTTGCGAGACGGTTCTTGTTTTCCTTCAAGTGCACGTTTATCGCCAGGCATTGCGAGTAATGAAAAGCGTAGAAAATTCGCGAAAAAAAAGCAGTACACTAACGCGAGGAGATGAGTTCACGGCTCAAAACTCGCGAGACCTGGAAGATGCCGCTTCCTGCCTTGTCTGGCTACGCCGGCTAACGTGTTTCGTATGATTTTTTTTTTTGTTATTCAGCACAAAAGCATCAATTAAAACACTCACAATACAAGAACATTAATCCAGAACAATCATACCTAGGTGGGGGAAGTAAACAAAAAGGAATACATAACTAAACAAAAAGAAACTCACAAAAAATTACAAAACACTCCAGTAATAGTAATAACTTACCAGAGACATACATCAACCAAATATTACAATAATGTACAGTCTTAATGGCCTTCTTATTATTACACTCCTCAATGGTCTTTATATAATGCTTAAATTCTTTAAGAAACAGAAATAGGTTGTTCTACTAGCAAATTTGGACCCGTGTAATGATATTTGGCTAAATGATTTTTAAAATTAATGATATGCCTGTTTCTCTGTACTTCAATCAAAATGTAACAATCCAAATAGTACATATTCATAGTGCAAAGCAAAATACTTAGGCAGTTTATCAATCACAAATTTAGAGACATTTCTCCATAGTTTTTGCATATTTGGGGAGCATGGTGGTGCAGCGGGTTTGGCCTGAGCCTGCTCTCGAGCAGGTCTGGGGTTCAAGTCCCGCTTGGGGTGCCTTGTGATGGACTGGCGTCCCGTCCTGGGTGTGTCCCCTCCCCCTCCAACCTTGTGTCCTGTGTTGCCGGGTTAGGCTCCGACTTGCTGCAACTCTGCTCCGGACAAGTGGTTTCAGACAACAATGTATGTGGTTTTTTGTATTTCAGATCTGTTGCGTAAAATAAAAGCGCTTTCCTTAAATAATTTGCATGCCAGGGATTTATTCACGTAAATCCGGATTGACGTAAATCGAATTTACGTAAATTGAGGAGTGTCTGTACACTCTTCTGTGGGCTGAAGATCCTCTACACATTAAATCGCGGTGCAACTTCCTATACATCAAGAGGTTCCCTCGCTGAAGAACCGTCCTCTTCAGCTACGTCTCAACTAGTCATCGTTTTGAAGTAACTTACTGGTTATTTTCTCACAATACAGTGACAGCACACAACTTTGGAAAGGAATTAAACACACGCACTCTATTTCTCTAAGCCTGTAGTAATTAAAGGAGGACATTACATTTATCTGACACTTTTCTCCAAAGCAATTTACAATGTTAAGGTCACAGTTATTTACCCATTTGTACAGCTGGGTAATTTTACTGGAGAAAGTGAGAGTAAGTACCTTGTTCAAGGGTATTACAGCTAGAGGTGGGAATTGAACCTGTGGCGCTAAAGGCAGTAGTACCAACTACTACGATAGCAGCTGAAAGTCACATGGAGAATGAGCAACAAAACAACAAAGAAACATACAAAAAAACTCATCCAAGAAAGTGAAAAATTATCAACGTGAAAAACATGAAAGGAACACACCACCAGCTAAACATAACTACTCTGAGCTCATACTTTTCTACAATATTAAGCTACTTGCAGTGATTTATTTGTTTATATAGCTGGGTAATGACTATTGGATCAGCACAGGCTACACAGACTGGTCAAGGGATTTGAACCCATCACTACCAAGTCCAGAGGCAACATTTACATTTATTTACTTAGCAAACACTTTTTCTCCAAAGTAACTTCCAATGAACTCTATGTAGTGTTATCAGCCCGCACACCTTATTCGCCAAGGTGACTTACACTACTAGATACACTACTTACACTGGGTCACTCATCCATACATCAGTGGAACACACTCACTCTGTCACTCACACACTACGGGTGAACCTGAACGGCATGTCAAACTTTACACAGACTGAGCGGGGATCAAACCTACATCCTCTCGCACCTCCCAGGCACTGTGGTAGCCCATGGCCTCATGGGACCACAGCTGACTAAGGGGTCCCCAGTGAACCACATAGACCCTTCCCACGATACGCGCGGACTGTAGGTGTTGAGCTGCAACCCACCCGGTGTAGAGCCACCCCTTTAAACCATCTCTGAGAACGAGCAGCTGATAGTGTCGTAGCTTGAGCTACTGTCTTTGGATCCCAAAGTTGTTCATTTAAATCCCATCTCTGGCTGAAGTGCCCTTGAACAAGGTATTTATGCTAAATTACTCCAGCAAAAATGACCCATCTGTATAAACGGGTAAATAGCTGTAGGCAGCTTAACACTGGAAGCATTTCGGAAAAAAGTCCCAAATTAATCTAACCTAACCCAAACCACCGTGGTGAAATATCCACAGATAGAAGTGTCAGCGAAACCAGAGCAATAAAACGATGCAAACGTTAATACAAAGCTTTTGCAAGGATCTGAAGAAACATCCAGACTGTAAATAGAAAAAAGAAATCTTTCACTTCACTCTACTAGTAGGTCATTGAGAGGGAGCAGCAGATACAGTATATGGTGTGACGGAGACCCATTGATGGTGTTCATTGAGAGCAGTGGTGGAGCACACAGCTCGCTCACCCCACCACACTCGGTCCTCCACTCAGCTGTATTACACGGCGCACACACCGCACACACTGCAAATGCCCTATTGTGTGTGTGGTCAGAAACAAAGAGGTTGGTGTGGGGGTGTGGGAGTGAAACGTAGTGGCAATGAGAAAAGTTTGCAGCCGGGGGCGGGGGGGGGGCTGTTAGACTCTTGACAGATTTCTAGCGCCTTGAGATTAGCGCACAATTTGCCTTTTGCCGCTATAATCCCCCGCATTGAAAGTGGAAGGGGGGGTTCGGATTAGCTGTAGACGGTAACTAAATGCCTGTGGTTGACCCTCAGGCTTCTCTTTTTTTCCTTTTGTGCATTTATATTAATCAGATCAAATCGTATATGTTTTCTAGGGTGGTGTAATAGTGCGAAAATTGCCTAATGTATTCAGAACCGTCCAGGACAACTACATCTGATCCAAGGCCTGTAAGGTCCAGGTGCGCTGGCGCTAAAGTGCGAGTTCTGTACAATATATCGCTCTCACATCATCATTAGTACAACGGCATTCTGTGAACCACAGTACCGTCCACGACTCAGTAAAACCCTCTTTTTACCAGTCGTGCGCAGAAAACCTGTCAGCTTCATTCAACATGATCTCCTTATTTCAGAATTTTCTTTTGGATTCTTACACCTGGGAGTGTTAATTCCACAACTGCTTTCCAAAAATGCCATATTAAGCTCGATAAAACTTGCCAAAGAATTACTGGGTCGATATCCGGCGGCATGGTAGTACAGGGAGTAGCGCTGCTATCTCACAGCGCCTGGGTGGTACAAGAGGACATGGGTTCAATCCCTCCTCAGTCTGTGTGGAGTTTGCATGTTCACTCTGTGTCTGTGTGAGTTTCCTCCGGGTGCTCTGGTTTCCTCCCACAGTCCAAAGACATGCTGTTCAGGTTCACCCGTAGTGTGTGTGTGTTCCACTGATGTATGGATGAGTGACCCAGTGTAAGTAGTGTATCTAGCAGTGTAAGTCACCTTGGTGAACAAGGTGTGCTGGAAGTTGCTTTGGAGAAAAGTGTCTGCTAAATAAATTCCTGTAATATCCATGTCCTTTACCACCATTTCCAGGTGAAAGTATACATTCTACTTTCTGCAGGTGAAAAAAAAGGCAATCCAGAGCACAACAAGGAAATTCCTCTCTGGTGAAGCTCTCCGACTAAACACTGACTACGTGAAATGAATGAAATGAAATGAATGAAACGATAATCCACAAAGAAGCCACAGAGAAAAATGTCCTTTTAACAACATTTACATGAAACCCTGTGACGTCGAACCTTAAAATAGTAGGATTCTCGGCCCTCTAAGATCCTTTTAGATAGTTTCACGTGATGGGTCGGAAAAATACTGTACCTCATACCCCGTGTGTGTGTGTGTGTGTGCGCGGGTGCGGTTTCTTAGTGCTGTAGACACTTTGTGGCTGTGCTCTTCGGCTCAGTAATCAATACCATTTATAAAACAGTGCTGAGATTAAGGACTTGAGATTTTCTCAATACATGTATAATAAACTAATGTAAAACAGGAAGGCGACAAGGTGGTGGAAGTGACAACTGCCTAAAAACTTGGTACCTCCGTACCTGGCTTTTACCTCCACGGTACTTAAGG
The DNA here is from genome assembly GCF_900964775.1 of Scleropages formosus. Taxonomy (NCBI): domain Eukaryota; kingdom Metazoa; phylum Chordata; class Actinopteri; order Osteoglossiformes; family Osteoglossidae; genus Scleropages; species Scleropages formosus. The sequence goes on from NC_041806.1 coordinate 20,424,955, forward strand.
TTAATTTCATTTTTCCCCTTCTTCTGAAGTGCAAGTCACTCCCTGAAAAGGGGGAGAAGTGCAAACCCCCAGCCCCCAACCCCCCCCCCCCCACCCCACTGTCTAGCACTCCCCCCCCCCAGGGACCCATCCAGCTGCAGCAGAATTAAAGGTTTACCTTCAGTTCTGCGGTACTGCAGGCCAGGTGATGATGATTCTGGAGGGTGGGCCCCGGGGGATGACAGGAGACGTCGATCCACGGTCCCCAGAAGTGTCCGGAAAGGGAGAGGCGATGGGCGAAGCGGGCGACCGAGCTTTCGGCTACAGGTGAGGACAGGCGCTGTGGAATCCCACTTCGGTGGGTGTCTGGCAAAGCGCTCGCTGGCGGGGTCCGGGGGAGAAGAGGCGGACCTTGGCAGCAGACAGCATCTTTGAGGGAGGTCAAAGACACCCCCCCTTCTTTCCACTCCACTACACCCCCCCAAAGGCCTCCTCCCCGTTTAAACAGAAGAAAAGCATGTGACTGGGTAATTAGAGGACCGAGTCTGACTGATGCGAGGTAGAGCCCCTGTTGTATTCGGTGGGGGGGGGTCATTACGAGGAGGCTGTGTGCTCTGCCTTGGAAACTATACACACATGGTGTGATGTACGAAGGCATTCTGCACATCCAGGACATTAAAATAATTCATCGTAATTGTGCAGGGCAAGAATTTTTCAATGTAACACGATGATCAATTCTTGAGTTCAACACAGGCGGAGACACGGTAATGCGTGCAGTAAGACTCAACGATTACCGCGGTGAGAGACCTGCACCGACAAGTTTCGGCTCAGAGGCTAATGAGACATGTTCATTGGATACGAACTGGTATTGAGGGCTTATTTCAAATCTAATTCTCTGTTCAGTCCCTTTTCACAGGACTGGGACCCAGACAGTGACTTTCCCTCACACGAAATTTTCAGGGAATTTAAATTAGATAGATGGCAGCTGTGAGTTTTAACACATAACTAACATCACTTTTAAAAAGTGTTTTGTTTCTTTGGCTGTATAATAAATTTACTAACACTGTCGCACCACAGGATGATGGCGGTTATAAAGAGCAGTGAAGTCCTCATATGTCGATTCTTTGGATCCTGGGTCAGGGCACTTGGGGGAATTGGAATTCGGTGTTCAGAGGCTCCTGCTATAGCCACTCGGGGGTGCTAGGAAACCTTGCCAAGTGCCCTGCCCCCATAAATGACTGCTTGAGTCACCGTGCCATTCTGCATTTCGGGGGATTATACAAACTCAAACTAGGTAGGGTTTGGTCACCCAAACGTTCAGAGATGAAGGCATCTTCTGTCTCCATATTCATGATTTGGGTTCTGCACCAAAAGAGAGTGACGCTAATGTCAAAGCTGTGTTGGAGAACGGCGGACATACATCACAGAGCACCGAAGAAGGTATTCTTCTTTGGAGAACTTTGGAGAAGGTGTAGTTCTTTGGAGAACTTAATTTACACCTCCTATGTTACACCTAGCGTACCGTTTCCCAGGACTCTGAAGACGCGGAATCATCCTGGGACTCTCCATGCACAAAGGGTGCTTTGAGCACCAGGGCACCTTCCCTTCTGCTTTTGACATCAGTGCATAGCCTTGAGGCCCTTTGCCTCCCGGAGCCACAGGAGGGCCATCACATGGCCTGCATCATCTCCAGCATGACAGGAGCCACAGCCTGGGGACCTGGAATAATCTAGGCCTCACAAGAGGTGGTTTACATTAAGTTACAAATGAAGAGATGACTGCAAACCTCCGGGCAGGTCCTGTTCCACTCACATGCTGAGAGGAATTCATTTCCTGGTTTGCTGTCACTGTTCAGGAGAGTCAAAGGCCAATCTGTACTGAAGGGAAGGTTCCCGGTGCTTCAGGCCATTCTACATACTGTATGGCACCTCGTTCGTTTGAATCGACTGCAGACGAATTCATCCCATCAAAAGTGAGGTTGGGAAACAAATGGCAGCACGAAGAAATGGAGATGGTAAAAACATCACGTTGTTATAGCTCTTACTGTTTTCGGGTGAAACGATTGCTGCTGCCTACAGTAAGGAGACTGGAAGTGTGAGACTTTTGGGTGTCACAATGCCGGACCGTGGTGCTCGGTGTCTTTTCAACGTCAGGAGGACGAGAAGCTCAGCGCCACGTCAAATCCAAAGCCTCATCTCTTGCCCACATGGGCGTTTAACGTGCAGGGATTATTAGCATTAACTGTCTGTAACCCAACAGTGCAGCAGGAGTTCAGGGAGCAGATTCAACCTAAATCCTTTAGTGCATTTTGGGAAAAATGGTGAAGTGAGAGGGAGTGAAAGGGAGGGGAAAAAAGAAAGATGGATTCTCTGTATTCAGTCATCTGCATCTCTGGAGGTGGGTTTCGGCTCCTGCGCCAGATCACGAGGAGTCGCAGGCTGATGCTCTGAGTCGAATAAGCTGCTGGAGGGGTAGGTCAGCATTCTCGCATCTGGGCTGCATGTGACTCTGGGCTTAGTGCTGCCCCCCTATCGAACTCGGTCATGGTGGCACGGGAAGCGATATCAGCTTCTCTCCCCGGAAGCCCTCCGCATGAAAGAGTTAATTCTCTTACGATGTCTAAAGGTTACGTGCATTTTGAAATTAGGCTGGATGCCGCGCCACATTTTCAGCTCACCAGTCAGAAACATTGTGCCCCCAAGGAATTCTGGGAATGCATTTCTAGACAGGTGATCACATGAAGCTAAGTTACATTTCGGAGCAGTCAACTCGAAGGAGCTTCAGACGGTATTAAGTCAGGTGTGTGTCATGCACATCGGTGGCTTTTCTGTCACTTTGTCTGAAGCGCTGATGTCAGTAGAACAGCACCAGTACCTCTGAATGGCGGTTCTGATCCAAACACAAAAGACTGCAGGGAGCAGTGGGGCTCAACCCCCCCGCAGCACATGACTTCCACAATCCGAGGGGTCAAACTGCTCAGCTGCCGGTACGACCCTCCCTCCACAAAAGAGCCTGTTACACAACAGGGGTGCATACATTTAAGTGCACAAGAAAAAGTGGAGCCATTCAATAATGACCCAAGGAGTGTAAATTACTACAGATAATTACAACGGAGTTGATGAGTACAAGTGCTGCTAAAAAAATGCAGATGTGTGTGAAGCACGTCGTGCAGCATCTTGGTTTTCCTTTGCAAGATCATACCACAGTTTTCCTAGAATACTACCACACTGCTTTTTCTGTTCTGCTGCCCGGAGGGGATGGCAGCGCTGTGATTTGACGTAAGCCCCTGCCATCCCTTCTGCTGCGTTCACCTCCCGCCGGCTCCCCGTCTCCAGGCCGCGAGCACCAGAAAACCACCTGACCCACTCTGGTGTTATGTGCGCGGTGATTTTGTGAAAAATGACAAGTTAAGTCTGCAAGGAATGCTCTTGGTTTAAGTCAAATTAAGCCACAGAACTTGCTCTTTAGAGGGAAACTGTAATCCTTTGAACCACACAGGGCCGTGTTGCGATCTTACTTTTTGGAGTGGAATGAAAAGAAGGCGGTTAGGGTGGGTTGGGACCGCCTTTGACCGTGGCACATGTCACGGCAGTAAGAACACCGTGACGGAGAAGCTGGACCCTGGGAAGAAATGCGTGATGGCTGAGTGGTCTAATGGACACACACCTGCTGAGCTACGGGCAGAGTGTGGCGAATGTGAAACGGCGCGGGCGGCAGTTCCAGTCAATGGACAACTCTGACTTACAGGAGGCAACGGCGGAGCCGATTATAAGATTGCGTTAATCTCGCCGCGCAAACAACCAAGAGATTTTGTTCAAAGGCAAAAAAACTCCCTTGGGGAATGCTGCCCACTTTATAATATCACCATGATTATTTAAAATGGCTACTAAAGTTTATCTATTAAGTCTATTTAAAATAGCTACTACACATTTCGATTAAATATAATAAAGCATATTTTCTGGTTCTAATGTCAGTAGAAAGAATGTTGGGCAGCACAGTGGTGCAGCAGGTAGAGCTGATGCTGTCGCACACTACCTTGACTGTTTGTGCATCGGTACAAGTCAGCTCACTCGATTTTGGAGTTTGCACGTTCTCTCTTTGTCAGTGTCGGTTTTCTCTGGATGCCCTGGGTTTGTTCCACATTCCAAAGAAAAGCAGTTCAGGTGAATTGCTGACGTTAAAGTGCTCTGTGCGTGTGTGAGGTGGCCCCGCAGTGGACTGGCATCCTGTCCCAGGTGTTACTCTCCCCGCAAGCCTTAGACCCAGTGATACCAGGATAAGGTCCAGACTTTCACAACCCTGACAAGGACAAGCAGTCAAGGAAAGTGAGAGAAGAAATGTTACAAAACATCTATAGTGTAAAATTCACCATACTATCAACATGTACATGAATGTAACTATAATCATGAAATGTCTGAATTTAAAAAGGGGGATCTGCATTGAAATCTATTTATTCACAGGAAATGGGATACAGTTCATGAATACATGGCACCATCAACATTATATACATTTGCCAATGAGAACAGTGCATAACAAGGGTAAGTGGACATAGGTACAGTGACAGACAGCCTTAAAATGACACCTTTGTAGGCTGTTTACTTAGCCAGTTTGGTGAAACATTGATAGATTCATAGTCAAAAAGATCTTATCCAGAAACACTGCTATTACCAACAAAAAATGTATTTAAAATACTAGTTTGTCTTTGTTTTACATTTTAAACATATAACATAAGGTCATGTAAAACTCACAAAAATTAAATAAAAAGGGAAAAAAGGAAGAAAAAAAAAAAAAAAAAAATCTACCACAGTGCTAGGCTAAATGCCCTGTTTTGGATTTCTCACTGTTCTCTCTTTTAAACATAGCATTAGTGAACAACATTAATCTGTGCAATCTCTAACGCCCCACATTTCTTAAAGAGAAAAGAAAAAGGACCTACTTTTCTTCAGGTTAGAGAGCCTTCAATGCTAATTGCACATTATCATTTACAGAACTTGTACAGCTAGTTTCTTTTTAAACATCTGAAGTAGTAACAACGAATCAAAACATATTATTCAGCTCGGTGTAACAGCTCCTTCCCCAGCGGCCACTAGGCCTCAGCGACATGAAAAAGGTCAACTGTCATGGAGGGTGGCGGGTAAAAGTCTTTCAGTGTCCGGTCAAGTAGTCCTGTGTAGAATCGGAGGCAAAGGAATCTGCATCCTCGTTGTCCGAGTCCTCGCTGCTGTCGTCGGCGGCCGGCTCGCCAGTCAGTGCAATGCGTGCATAGTCGTCCGTATCAATGGACTTGCAGAAATGGATGGCGTACTTGAGCTTCTCCTCCAGCACCTGTTTGCATGAATACCTGGGCAGCTTGAGCAGAAAGAAGCAGGTGTATGATTCTGGGAGAAAGTGGTCAGGAGGGTTGTACTTGTCCAGCACCTGAGGAAGAAAGACAAAAAAGGGTTAACAACAGATTAATAGCATTTTTAAGCAATGCAAAGTCAACAGAAAGGGTTTAAGAGGACATAGCCATATTTAAGGCACCATGCTCCTTAACAACAATCAGATGTCATGCCAATTATACCATTTCCTCTCTTTAGGACCAAACAGCAGCAAAAATAAAAAAACGTTTTTGTGATACAGTCCAATTCTTTTTACGGGGACAAAATTTCTGCAAAAAACCTGCAAACAGAATCCAATCATAGCTGATTTATAGTCTTGCACTTAAAGGCATGTCTAAGAAAGCAGAGACTGAACCAAAGAGCTCTTGGCAACACACTCACCTGTATGACAAAATCCCGCCCCCTGAAGTCAGCAATAGTCCTGGGCAGCCTGGTGCGTCCCCAAACAAAGCGCAGGAACAGAGAGCGCTCCGTGTTGGAGAAGGACTCCATAACCTCCCAGAACCACTGGATGAGGGGCACCGTTGGCTCCACGCCCTTGTAGGTAGCCACTGATTTCAAGAGGTGCAGGGGAATATCCGGGCTCCCGCATACCTGCGACAGAGGGGGCAGAGTCAAACGTGTCACAAGGCATGCCACAGTTACACGGTGAACAGCCTGTGAAGTTGACACAAACCCCCACCAAGCTGAGACAACACATCTATTCAACAGGTAGAAAATGCAACATATGCATGAACACGTACAGATAAAATGCCACATGTTCACAGCAGAGAACAGTACAGTTAGAAGCTCCTCACCATGGTCTCAAGCTCATAGCCCGTGAAGAGGGACAGGAGGGGCACTGGAACCACCCGGGCCATTCCCTCCCGCACGGCAGATACCTGCTCATCAAACTCGTGGAGCCTGTGGGGGGGGCAGCAGTGAGGTGGGGCATGAGGAAGGTCTTACAGACATTGACTATTCTGCTGCAAGTGAAAGGCTGACTTCCAGGGTGCTCTAAAACATTCCAGTCTCTGGCCTCATCACAAAAGTTGTGAACTTAGACACCCAGCCACACACATGTAACAAACACTCAATGGGCCGTAAACCCTGCCCCCACTGGCCCCCTCGCCATAGGCTGACCTGTAGTTTATTGCCAGCCTCACATATTCGGTGCGGTTCTCCAGGGTTATGTGGGAGTACTTAGAGCTGAGCTGGATGTCCTGGCCACTAGCACTGGGGACAGTGAAGGGCAGCGTCATGGCCTCGAACTCCTCGGAGGTGGCTTCATTGTCCCGGATATACATCAGGCCTGGGATGAAGTCCTTATCAACCTGAGGAGAGAACAGTGCCGTAAAAGAAACACTGTATGTGTGTGTGTGCGCACGTGCCAGAAAAAAAATAAACTGGACCAAGACATGCGAGAAGAGGGAGTTAATGGCGACAGGCTGGTGTCCCATCCAGGGTTGTACCATGCCTCACACCATATGATTCCAGGATGGGCTCCAGTGCCCCTCAGCTTGGACGAGTGGGTATCAGTGGTGAGCAAGTCGGTGAAAGAGGAGGTAAAATTACTAAGTCTATTCCGCAATACACAACAATTTAACATGGCACGCCTCTATAAGAAAGGTGAGAAAATGTTCTCTGCTCCATACCAAAAAAATAAGTACAAGCATAATTCATACTCATGATGCACCAGGAGTCCCATCACTTCAGTGCCAAAACGGTGGCATTCCCCAGATACCTAACGATACCAGCAGTCAGAGCAGCCCCATGAAGTGCAGGTGACACAGTCGAGAGACAGCACGAGCATGTGGCACGCTGCCGTATTCCCAGTTATGCCTAGGGGCCGTCCGTCCATGCGCAGCATCCTCCTGCTCAGTGTGTGACTTCCAAATACTGTGCTCGTAACCTTTCCAACAAAGAGCCTCTCTGTGAGCCGGAGCCACCGCAAGCACCGCCTGCACGCATGGTGCAGAGCTCATGATCAGAGCATGAACGCTAATGCGCGGTGGGAGATGCCACAGACAAAGATGCAGCCGGTTACCTTGACTGGAAGTGCTACATTCAGCTTGGGGCTCTGTAATGCATCTCAGCTAAGGGGAGGGGGCTGAAGTCAGAGCTCTCACTGTGTTCTGGCTCAGTGGAATGTGGAACCCCGGAACGTAACATAAGAACAGGGAAGTAAAAACATATGAATGGCAGATCATTCTGCTGACATTAAAGAGCTCCTGTACCAACTGTATAATCTAAAAGTAAAAAGGCACGTAGCACTCTCAATCTTAACAGAACAAATCTGCACAGGAGGCAGATGCGTTTTGGCCAGATGCCTTCATCAGCGTGCAATGACATTACGTAAAGAAACACCAAGACTGTACAGAATGTGGCAGCTTACGTCAGTTGTTAGACAAACATCTGACTGAATCCAGTAATTAAGTGGCAAATAGGAATCAAACAAGCACTGAACATGGATTACAAGCACAAAACTAAAAGCAATAACAAAAACAGAAAAACTAAATTACAAAATACAGCATAAAAAGGTACCTCCTTATTCAGCCAATTCTGTGCACACTGAATTCCTGCTTTGAGTGTTCTGCCATTTCTTATGGATCTGTCACAAAACTATATGACTCAGACAAGAGCGTACAATTTACATTCAATGACATTTAGTTGCTGGCCAGTAAATGTTGTTTATAACCTTGAGTATCAAGTGACTAGCACTCAAGTTACAGAAAAGAGGAATAAAGGTGATGAGTGTCAGACGTAAGGGTGCCAAAACTAACAAATTGAACGTGACCAGGCGGTAAGACTCAGCGGAGGGGGCCATTACCTCACTGAGGTCAGCAATGGTCAGGTTCATGCCCGCCAGCTGCTTCCAAACAGGTTCAGCAAGGTTCAGGCTCAGCGGGCTGCCACTACGAATGGCAATGCCCAGGAGGACACCTTCAGGAACAGGGTGTGGAATGTAGTTAGCAACCTCTAATATACACGACACATTACTATTCCAGTATCCCTCAGATTAACTGGATGGACTGTGCTGCCGGTCTGGAGCCCCCAGTGGGCCACACCCACCTAGGAAACGAAACATGTTGATGTGCAAGGGTGATTTAGCAGCAGGGTTGAGCAGAAAGCAGTCACGGTTGGCGCCTGATTCGTCGCGGCCGTTGGGCGTCACGATGAGCAACGGCGTGAGGCCATTCTGCAGCTCCTCGCACATCTCAGCGATGGACTCGCTATAGCCACCACCACAGTCGTCAACAGATTCTCCTGAGGCCCGGAGCACAGGTTCACGTATTAATGTAAATCGTCTCACTTGGTTGGCTTTGTTCTATAACCATGTTTCGCATTTCTGAAATCTCGTACTTATGAGCAGTTCGAACATACCAACAAACTTGACCTTCCAGACGCGGTGCGGCAACAGCAAACTGTCAAGGCTGAAGGAGCTCATCTTGGCACACATCTGGCCGAAAACAGACTTGGTGCCATCAGGCCCTGCCAAGCCACCCTTGCTCCTTGAACGCTTCACCTGGGAGTGGAGAGAGGGAGGCACAAGAGGGAGAAAAGAGCTGGTGAGCTGCTACTGAGTGCCAGATTCAGTCATCTTCCCACCAAACTGAGCTCAGTGAAGCACAAAGAGGTACCAACGTTGGGACCCCGGAAGAACAGTCTGCTTCTAGCGCCTGTGTTAACAGTCAAGTGCAGAAACAAACACCTCCCTATTTGATGCATCTGATGCGCTTTTACTGTGGGATAAGATCTCTCTCACTGAGAATGGTGGTCACATGTACAGCACAATGCTGGACTTTGAGCTGAAGACCCTTCAGAGCCTCACAAGCTTCCTTTCCCACAAGTGTGCTTGGCGACCTCGCTTACAGCACCATCATGAATCATCAGTCTCACACTCGTACACACTCAGGAAAGAGACAGAGTCTCGTAAGGCAGTCTACAGTGAGCACATGGCTAAAAATATCACTCCCAAGCTGGTACTGAATGCTTAGCTATTCTGTTTGCTCCACTGCAACTCGTTACAGTAACAACCTGAAATTCGTATTTGAATAAAATATAAATGAAGCATAAAGGCTATTTTACACTGCTATGAAAATGTGTCAAAGGTTTAGTGGCAGGTTTGTTTGGTACCTGGATCCTGTTCAGCTCCACCACAGGTCCATGTTGTCTGTCTCGAACCATGGTGGCCTGGACAACCTTGCGAAATGCTGCTTCCTGGAACAGAGGACAGCATTAAAATATAAAATATATATTGCACATATTCCGTAAGCATGTGTGACAGCATGCATGTAGTATTTGCGCACACGAGCCTACGTGTTTGAAAGAGATGATTACTGAACATACACTCCTCACCTTGCCCTGTGAAATGAGGATGCCTCTAAGTGTATCAAATCCGACCGAGGGGCCCTGGCCTGTCTGGCCCAGCCGACCCTCCAGGTCGAACATAGGCATGCAGGGGCAGAAAAGCTCCGAGATATGGTGCAACAGGAGGAGCCGATTGCGCAGGGCGATGATGGGGATCTCCTGCAGGTGGTTGTACTCCATTGGAACCTAAGAAGAATAAACCATTCGGCGTTTCTTATAAAGCCGACCAATCTATCACAATTTGTTTCCGTTCTGTACAACCTGGACCAAAAGATGACCAGTTCAACTCCCATGACGGGGCCAGGCAATTGAACCCGTTGGAAAAAAGATGCCTAAACCTGAACTGTCGCTGTAAGTAATACTACATAACCATATGATATACAAGGATCTCCATGTAAAATAAATTAAAATCTGAATATTTTAAATTGTGGCCCAGGTATTCAGTTCCTTAACCACAATCCTCTTTTCTACCCTACGTTTTCTATTACTATTCTTTCTTTAGCTGACACCTTTGTCTAAGGTAACTTAGGCCAACCTTCACAACAATGTTTTGCTGTCTCTCAACAGTTTCTTTCTTTGTCAGCATTGCACAGAAGCAGCACTTGTTGTGGTTGTCCTACCTGAGCAGGCAGCTTTCCCGCATTGGCAGGCTTGCTGGTAGACCAAGCAAGAGTATGAGCGGAGCCACAGGCAACCCTGTTGATCTTCTTCCCTTGTAGAGCCGCCACCAGCCGTGGCCTCTGGATGGCATTGGTGGTGCCGTCCCCCAGCTGGCCTTCATCGTTGTCTCCCCAGGTGTAGACCTCCCCTAGGGTTCAAGGAGATAGTCATCATGCTCCAGAAGTATCAACCCTTGCTATTGACTAAGCTATAGCACCAGCCATTGTTTGCACTCATATCACAAGAGCTTAAGTTAGTAGAAGCAGAAAATTTTGGTCTGCTCTAAATGTCCGATTTTCCTCAAGGGTATTTTAGCAATGAAAAGGCAGGCAGGGAAGAAAAGAAGAAATTGATAGATATAACAAATGGTTAAGAAAGCCAGAAGGGATGGGGGGAAATCGAATCCTGCATTGGCCATAACCAATGCAGTCTATGAATACAAAACTGAGTTTGAAAAGACCTTTCTTTCATACATCGAGGGAATTTCTAAGCCAAGCTGGACTAAGAACAAAAAACTACATGTGAAGAAAAGGAACTTCACAGATCCATCTCCCAGGAAAGACTTCAAAGATATCCAACTACAACAGATGATCGGAAGTGATCAACGAAGGAGACATTACATCTGTCAAAATGTTCTGGCAGACAGGCCATGTCTACTCCAACTACTGGTAGACCAAGGAGTTTGTCAGCAGCATGCAGTTGTAGAGCATAACTGGAAGGCTAGACCCAAAGAAATTTTTTGATCAGTTAGTGTTTCAGAAAACTCCTACCGTCCTCAGTGCAGCAGACACAGTGCAGGGACCCTGTGGCAATGGCAGTCACCTTCTTGCCCTGCAAGCCCTGCACCTGTCGCGGCCGGCGTACATGGTCGTCAGAGCCGTGGCCCAGTCGGTGGTAGTCTCCTTTCCCCCTGTGGAGAGAGAAAAACGGTTGGGTTCTGGTGCAGGAGATAGAAACAGACACGTCACTGTAATGATCATGACTGATAAAATTAACACCAATTCTTTAGTACTACTCATTACAATACAGCGAGCGTACAAGTTAACATTGTTTTTGCACTTTACCCCTGTAGGTTAGTAGACTGCACGAACTGAGTAAAATAGTGAAAAGGTTGTGAACACAGTGCAGGCCAAATCACACATCTCCCAGGAGTCCTTCAGCTAATTAGGAGGATTACCGAGGAATTGGCCTCTGCACAACCAGCCTGGGCTTCACTCACCAGGTGTAGACAGAGCCAGATTTCGTCAGAGCCACAGAGAACTGGGAACCGCACTCCACCTTGACCACACCCAGGCCCGTGAGAGAATCGATCTGCAAGTCGTATGGGGGGGGTTAAGCAGGCCTCACAGTGCAATAATAGAGAGTTCTCGGACACAGTTCATGTTTAAATTTCAAAATAGATCAACGGGGGAATTTTTTCTGTCTCCAAGTTTCCCTGACCGCTGAGACTGAGACCCTATACAAACCTTCATGGGCACCTTACAACCATCGCTGCCTCCACGGCCCAGTTTGCCATAGTCACCGTCCCCCCACGACCACACCATGTCGTCATCTGTCAGGCACAGCGTCTGGGCATCACCACTGCCACAGGCCACGTCGATAACGCGGTGACCCTGCAGCGCATCCACCTTGACAAAAGACACACATACCCAAACTGTACACAGCTGATAGGCATTGCTCCCAGAGCCAGAGAAGAAGTGAGGATTCCTTTGTACTTAGAATCCAGCAGGACAGCATTAGAGTTTAAAAGGAAGGTTACCAGGTCATGCCCCAAATGGGATTTCCTGCTGTACCAATAAGCAGAGTTTAGCTAGAATTACTTGAGTACAAATATCCAACTGTCAAAAATGGCCAAACAAAATTTAAAAAAAGATGTAAAAAGCATGGTTCTATTTTTTACTGACCCAGTGAGCTCTCAGTGCAGAATATCAGGTACAGTACCTACGTGAATGATGAACCTCAGTGCAGCAAGCGGTAGGGAACAAACTAGGTTTGCTTGAGACTTTCACGTCCACAGCTATATCTCCTTCTCTCAATGTAATGCATAAATTGTACTTTTGCTGAGATATACATCGCTTTGGACAAAATAAATGTAAATGTAATGTACAGGAGAAGGAAAAGGGCCTCCTCACCAAGAGCACTTCACCTTCTGGGGAATGACCTTGTGCCCGCTATTTAGCCTAGGCCTTTCCAGAAGGCAACAGCATTGAGAGCAAGTTTCATGGAAGCGGCAATGAGTAGGGGAATGCTAATGGCAACTGAGTCCAGGAAAATTGGTCCTTGGTCACCTCACACCAGCTCAGAGCATTATAGTAAACCACAGGAACAAAACTCAGGTCATCGGGGCTACAGGGTTTGCTGGCTTCCACTTTACTTCAGCTCGTAATCGCTTTATTGGAAGTCATTAGTTGGATAAGTCACTTTAAGTGTTTCAGGTGTAAATCAGGCACTAATTACAATTTATTCTCAAGCCTACTGGACTCTAGCCCTTGAGGACGAGAACTGGGCAGCCCTGGACTGTGTGAGAGAAGATCTCTTTGTTTCTGCATCCTTCACTCACTCACAGGAAGCGAAGGGGTGGCATACATACCAGTTTGGGCTTGAGCTGATCTTCACTGTCCCCATGGCCCAGGCGGCCGTAGCGACCCTTGCCCCAAGTGTAGAGCTCGCCACTGGCAGTGATGCAGGCACTGTGTGCACCACCGGCTGCAATGTCCACCACCTCCACACCACGCAGGGATTCAATCACTCGTGGTCGATCGCATGGACTGTAGAAGAGGGAAATCCGTCAACTGAATCTCCTTACTCAGTAGCCTGTCGCTCACGCAAAGACGTGTAACTCATAAAATGGTTTATAAGGGATTAAGGAAGTCTTTCACCATTTCCTGCTCTTTGATAATGTAAAAGTTCATCACGTGTAATGATGCCATCTACAGGCTATCGTGGTCACAGCACTATCACGACTGAACACGTTCTAGTCAGAAGATACCGTATTGTACTTAGTACTGTACTTTGAGCAGCAAATCATGGTGGGTGGCATGGTAGCACAGCGAGTAGCGCTGCTGTCTTACAGCACCTGGGTGGTGTGTGAGAACGTGGGTTCGATCCCCGCTCAGTCTGTGTGGAATTTGCATGTTCTCCCCGTGTCTGCGTGGGTTTCCTCCGGATGCTCCGGTTTCCTCCCAAAGACATGCTGTTCAGGTTCTCCTTAGTGTGTGAGTGTCAGAGAGAATGTGTTTCACTGGTGTATGGATGAGTGACCCATTGTAAGTAGTGTATCTAGTAGTGTAAGTCACCTTGGTGAATAAGGGGTGTGGGCTACTACGCTACATAGTACGCGTTATAAGTCACTTTGGAGAAAAAGCGTCTGCTAAGCGAATAAATGTAAATCAGTTAATGATATGGAAAGCCTGGATAACTTTTGGTCATGAAAGCAATGTCCTGACCTCCTATTGCCATGGCCAAGTTTTCCATCTTCAGCCTCCCCCCAGGAGTAGACTTCTCCCTCTGAGGACAGCGCAAGGCAGTGCTTGCCACCAGAGTTCACTGCCACCTTGCGAATGAAAACATGCTGGATGGACTCCAGCAGTGTGGGTGTGGACACAGATTCTGTGCCCCCAATGCCGAGGCGGCCCCCAGCTCCATAGCCCGTAGCGTATAGCTAGAGGAAAAGTACAGGAGATCACCAGTTCTACTTTTTACCAACTTATTTGGAGAATTCTGATGCATTGTCTTATTTGCGCCAATTAATAGGAGGGAGAGCACCCTGGATACATTTCCCCCACTCCAGAGGAAGGCCCTCACCTTGCCGTCGGCTGTCACGGCAAACAGAGTTTGCTCCCCACCAATAAGCTGCACAGGGCGGAGCATGGCAAGCGCTTCAGTCGGGGTAGGCACCTTCACTTTGGCCCCCTCAATGCCTCCCAGTTGGCCTCGGTGATTATGTCCCCAGCCATAGATGGTACCGCTTCCGCCAGCAGAGAGCGTCCAGTCGTCAGGTCGCCTAGAGGTGCAGAGAGCAGCTCATGGTAACATACCACAAGTGATGTCGTGATTACGGAGAAACTGCTACCACTATTCAGCTTGACTTGCCAGGACGACTACCGTAGCCACCTTACATTTTCATTATTCAATTAGCTGATGCTTTTTTTCCAAAGCAACCTATAATTTTAATTCAATTCAATTCATTTTTATGGAGTGCTATTCTCACGCAGTGACACAAGAGTGCTTTAACACAGGCATAAGGCAAGAAAAACGAATACATCAGATAATAAACAAAGAAGACAGTTTACTAATGACTACCATAATATAGTATTTATAGAGCTATAAGTATGCCTACTGGCCATGGAGGAAAGGAACAAAAACTCCCAACTGAAAATCGAGGGAGGAGAAAAGGAAGAAGACGAGGGAGAGAGAGAGAGAGAGAGAGAGGAGAAAAAAAAAAAAAAAAAAAAAAAAAAAAACTCTGGGGGTCCAAGGGCCAGTGGTTATAATTTGAAGATGCTTAGAATTATTTACCTATATATACAGGTAGGTAGTTTATACTGGAGCAATTCAGGGTAAGTATCTTGCTCAAGGGTACTACAGCTGGAGGTGGGAATTTAACCTGCAACCCTTGGGTCCAAAAGGTAGTAGCTCTAATCAGTATGCTACTAGCCTCAAGAAAAGTACAGGAGCCATTTTCAGGTACATGGATTAAAGCATGTCTATGGGGAATAAATGGGGCCCTTGACTTCTGAATTCAACTGGGACTTAAACATGACACCCTGAGTACCTATTCATCCACTGGACAAGATGCTCATCCTGCTCCCTCTTGAACAGATCGTGGCACTCGTGAAGAGTGTTCATGTTCTCATGGTCCGCCATAAGCTCACGGATTTTCTTGGCCACCTAATGAGACCACATCAATAAATCAAATGCATTTTGAATGAATACCGGAGGACAAATGGAGTGCTGCCAACAAATGAAGCACGAAGACACACCTCGTCGAGAAACGGGCGTGGAAGGGGGGTCCTCTTGTCCAAAGCCACGGCTACCCTAGAGGCAGTGCAGTATCTGCGGAACCAGGCCCATTTGTGGGTTTCTGCACAGCAAGGTAGTGTGTCTAGTTCCAGGTCACAGGCCAATGCAACAAGAACCTAAAACAGGGAGTGACATCAGCATCACTGTAAATATCACTGTCAACAGTCCCGTCAGGCACATTAGATATGTCCCCTCCAGCAACCACGTCTTTGCAAACGAGTCACTACACTCGCCTACTGGGTACCTTGAAAAAAGGGCTATGGAGCAGCTGCTTGCCCCCTCTCACAATGGGATCCTCATATTCGTATTGCCTCTGGAGGGCCTCAGGAAGCCCCTTCACCAGTGCTGCCAGTGCGCTGCCGGTGAAACTCTGAAAGGGACAGCACAGCGAGGCGCTAACATATGAACTAGGGCTGGTGAGAATGATAGGAATAATGTATTGGTCTGCTTAACAGTCTGACTCAAGGAGGGATGACCACATTGCAGACGGAGAAGCACTTGCCATAGAGCGTGCCTCGCCATCACCGTCTCCAAGCAGCCTGTTGATGTTGATGGACTGGCCAAACTCTGTGGTGAGCAGTTTACGTAACCTCTGCAGAGCCCACATGCGGTGGCCGGCCGCTGCAGAAACACACAGAACATCAACACAGACTGAACGTGCAGGGAAGTGCCGCCATGGTCTGTTTCTCTGACTTTGCATACATTTCTAATTATGTGAAATGATGGTAAATACATTATCTGGAGGCAAGAGACAAAAACTGTTTGAGGCTGACCTACCCAAGGCACTCAGCTGAGCGCAGGCTGCTAGTGAAGCAGCCAGCCGTGGCACAATACTCCTGTTGGAGGCCAGGTTGAGCCGGAAGTCCAGCAGGCAGGTTACCAGGTCCATTGATGGGCAAGAGAGGATGCAACGGTCTGACAGCAGGTCTTTGGGACCTGAAGAAAAGACAGCCAGGTGTCAAATCAATTTCTTTGCAGGTAACAGTATTTAAGAAACCATATTTGAAACCAGACATATTGAAAGACAAAAAGTTTACTGGTTCAAGTCCTAGAAGTGGCACTACTGCTGTAGTGTTGAGAAAGGTTTTAAACATGAAGACTTTCACAGAACTGAAGAAATGATAAGAGTTTTTCAAATGGATAAAAGTTACGAATTTGTGCCCACAGAATGGCTTATGGGATGTACCAGCTGCAGGCATGATGGGATACACCGTGAACCGCCAACCCCAGCCATTGACAGAGCCATCGCTGGTGAACTTCCACTTGAGTTCATCACCCGGGATTCGGAGTTCACTGGACCAGTCAGACCACTCCCGACCTGACAAACAGGGCAGGGGTGCAGAGGGTGTTCCAACAAAAATATGCAAATAAATAATCCACACAAAAACATGTCATAAGGCCAATTTGCACCTCCTAGTTTGTGCTTAGCACATGCACCACTACAAAATCTTTTAGATGAAGAAGAAAGTATGAAACAAAAAAACCATTATGGAACTATGGTAAAGTAAAATGGCTGAAAATGACCCCATGCATGCCACAAATCTAAGACTTACTGAACACATTATAAAGATGCTGGAGTTGTGATCACCTGATCGGACAGATACAATCCTATTGGCCCCATCCATGATTGTGAGCGGGTCGTGCCGTCTCTCAGTGGAGCACTGTCGGTCAAATTCCACCCTCAGTCCTTCAGCACCTGCAACAAGATGACCGTTCCTGTCCAGTCAATTACAGCTGAAAGCATACAGTTGCTAAGAGAAAAGCTGCTCTTTAGAGAACTTCAAAGCTAATGGCTCTTAGAAATTTAAATTTCTGTTGGGGGGGAAAAAAAAGGGCTGTGGATGACATTTAACTATCTTACATTCACAGAAAATAACGATTACATCCGCTTTGGAGTTTCACCACTCGAGCAGTTCGCTTAGCGGTACCTGGGATCTTGACCGTGCCACTGGTGGATGTGTCGTCCGTATAGGGGTGGCTACTCTCCACAACCACAGGCTGGGATGACAGACGCCCGCTCTGTGAGTCCGTGGCAACATCTTCCAGTTCCGTCACACATAACTCCAAGAGCACGTCAGCTACCTGCTTACATACAAATCACACACACTGCTCAATACTATCAGTACTGGTATGACCCAGGGAAAGTCACAGCAAGACATACACACAAATTACCATCATACATTATAATAAATATTAGTATACTCTCTCACACACACACACACACACACACACACACACACACACACACACACACAATTAACATAAAATATAAATTCTGAATGTCCTAGACATGAGAAGGAGAAGTTGGCACACCTGTGGGTAGGCTGTGCCCATGCCAGACAGAACTGCAGACAGCACCTCCCGACCCTTCTCCCCCGCACGCATAGACACGGCCAGCTTGAGCAAGTCCACCAAGACACGCGTATCATCTGGCACCAACAGGCTGGTGAACTCATCCAGGTACTGGGGTTCAGGCCCGGTGGCCTTGCTCTGGCTCTCTGAGTCCTACACACAGTGAAAGGTCACATCATCCATACTTTGCTGTACTGTGATAACTCAATAACAATATTGTATAATGACATCTCCGAGGATGTTCACTGGTTTGCAGTGCTGACCTCTTTGGTTTTGGTCATTGTCTCTGCAATGATGCTGGCAGCACCAGGGTCATCGGTCACTGGAATGAAGGGGCGAGAGGAGGCTGCTGCTGCGGAGGGGGTTACCGCAGATGTCGGAGTCATGGCATCCTCTGAAGAGGTCACCTGTCAGGAGAACTGAATGAGTCAGGTCATGCAGTGCACTGTGCCTCAGTGGTCATCTGTTGCTTATAAATCCTGGACTCAAGGAGGGGGGAAAAAAAGAAAGGGAGAACCTTTCACCTAACCAACCCTCAAAAATATTCCAGACACAAGTTTCTTCTCTTCCCAGCTTTATGCTTTCTTCAACTCACTTTTTCTGCTCTTCCCTGTTTAGATTTTCAGAGAAATTTCACTGATATGCTAGAGTCCCACAGTTTCAGTTCAGCACATTTCAGGCCTTTCCCTCAAAAGTATCAGTAACATGAGAAAAACTTCAGAGGAACTTTTAACTTTCAGAGGCACAAAAAATCCCATGGCTCTTGATCTTTCATCTGTAACTCAGTCTTTAGTCTAACCTCTCGAGACTGCACCTTCTGTACACACTTCATAAAAACCTTCAGTGATCATTCCAAAAAGGAAACGTTCAAAGTGAAAGCTCTGATTGTGTCTTTGCAGGGGTTGGGAAACAGTTACCTCCCCCCTCTTGTCCTGCCAGGGGTTAGGGCTTTGGCACTCCTCTGCCTCTGCAGTCACTGGGGGGCGGTCTACCTCATAGGGGCTGGAGGCCGTAGATGAGTCAGAAGGTGGGATGGGTGAGCTGGAGGGACACTCCACTGGCAGAATCATGGAGGCAGGCATGAGAGCCCCTACCACTGCATCCCTAGGAACAGCACCCCAAGACACAGATGCAGACAGATTACCAACCAAGGCACACCGTTTAAATTCACCTAACCACCTCTTGCAAAGCAGCGTACAATTTTATGCTACGTACAATAATTTACCCATTAATATTAGGGTAATTTTTAACTAGCAATTCTGAATACTTCACTATACAGTACTTCAGTTACTGTATCTTAAAGTTACTACAGCAGACGGTGGAATTTGAACCTGGGTCCTTCAAGTGCAAGGCAGCAGCAGCTCCTCCCACTGTGCTATTTGCTGCCACCAGCAATATCGATTTATGAAATGCCATGCATTACAACTAACACTCCAAAAAAAAATTAAAAAATTAAAAAAAAAGTATATCAATGGGATATAACAATACATACATCTTAAAAAGGTTTATAATCCCATTGTAATTATTTATAAGGTATTTAGTCTGAGGAAATACCAGAATGAATGAAAAATCTCTAGAAGGGCAACAACACTACCACTCTTACCTTGCGTACATGATCTGCAGGGCAGAGAGAACGTGGGACAAGGCCTGCTGTTTGGCCAGGTTACCATCCAGTGAAAGCAGGATCTTGGCCAGGGATGGTCGATTGGGTTTCACGCTGCTCTGGCCACTCATCTTGTTACTGGTACTGGATGAGTCACTGTCTGACTGGACTCCTGAGGACAACAGGAAAAAATAAATTGATTAAAAACACCCCCTAATTTCTTTTGGCTTTATAATTGAGCAAATGGCAGTGGGAGCACCGACAGACTACTAGCCCATGGCTAGTTTTGCAGGTTCGCTCTTGTCCAGTCAGCTAATAAATAGTGATAGCCTCTCAATTCAATTCTTGGATAAAACAAATATTATGGACACAAGGGGAGGTCTTTGAAAAGTTAACCAATAATATCTCAATAATTAAGGGAGAAGACAGGGAGTCCCAAAGGGTTAGACTGATTTTTTAGGAAAAGACAGGGCCTTTTCACACTTTCGCGTAAGATTGTATTTTACCTGATGCCGAAACATCTACAAAGAAACCTGTCAGACCTGCATTCACCTAAATCAATCATGTCAACAACTGTTCTGCATGTGCACAAGAAACTAAGGCTCTGTGCGTCAGCCTTTGAGTTCGGCCCATCCCCTCCCTGTCTTGGGCACTTTTGGTACTAAAAAAAGTAAAGAAAATCCACGGTCCATTCAAAATACCAGACACTAGAAGAAATCTGAATGAAACCCCCGTGTGGTGACTCCTGAGAACAGAGTGCAAAACTTCATCCTAAAGAAGCAGCTCTGAGCCAAACTCCACTATGAGCATAAGGGTACCCAAGGAAGAAACAGCAGTGCAGGATGACAGATTACCCAAGTAAGATGCACCCAGGGAGTCCCTTGCCGTCTGAAACAGCACTGGCTCATGCACTGAGGGTGTGGTCACATCCACAGTGGTCCAGGCCACACTGTGTGAAGAGCCACAGGCCACACGGGTGATCTTCTGGCCCTCCAAGCCCTGCACCAGAGTGGGCTTTCGATTCACCGTGGTAGTGCCGTTTCCCTGCTGTCCATGGTCGTTGTCACCCCATGCATACACCTGTCAAAGCCCATGTATCACAACACACTCAAATAAGAATAGTGTCAGTAAGTCCACAGGGACCCTGGGCACAGCTCGCCTCTCTCATCTTGTCAGTGGTCCAATGTCATAAGAACATAATGAAGCAGGTCAGCTAAGGACAACATGAAAGAACTGCAGGCATATAATTAAATTTTTACAGCCTTATACCCATCTAATCACCAGGGGCCTGAAGTACAGGCTTGGAGCAAAAGCTACCTAACAGCTCCAGGAGAACACTGAACGCTGGTCCACATCATTTATCATTCATATGACTGAAGTCAAGAATGCTTTTACGGGCTTTACATCCATTTGGCACAGAGACAAGTAACGTTCACAGCGTCTCACTGCTAGGTGGATGAATGCATTGTGGAATATTGTTACTGTACTAAAGAGGAGAGTGGAACCCACTTGTCCAGTGTCAGTGACGGCCAGGCAGTGCAGTGCCCCAACGGCCACATGGACAATCTTCTTCCCCCTTAGACCCTCCACCATCTGGGGTTTGCGCACATGGACGTCAGTGCCGTGGCCAAGCCGGAAGTAGTCCCCCTTTCCCCTGAAGAAAAAAGTTAGAAGTTCAAGAAAAGGGGAAGAGAACACAGCCACATTTGCGCAAGAGTCTTAGAGATGTATGAATTCTGCACAACATTACCAGGTCCAGACAACACCAGACTTTGTGAGAGCCAGGGAGAATTGGGCCCCACACTCAATCTGACACACGCCCTGCCCATTGAGTCTCTCGATATTTTGGGGGATGTTGCAGCCCTCGCTGCCTCCGCGCCCTAGTTTGCCAAAGTCCCCATCCCCCCAGGAGAATACAAGGCCTGCAGGAAGAGCAAAAAGGGGAGAGAGAAACACATGTCACACAGTTCCACACATCGATATGAGATGCCAGTTTGGCTGGGAGTGTGTGCCACAGCGAGTACCTTCATCGGTCAGGGCCAGAGTCTGCGCATCCCGACTCCCACAGGCTACCTGCACAACACGATGGCCGAGAAGCACCTTCACCTGGGTAGAAACACAAGGCAACCCATCAAAGCTGGAAACAGCAAGGCACAGCGAGTGCCACTGCACTAGTGCAAAGGCACAAAAGGGAGGGTAAGGCCGAAAGGGATGTACCAGTTTTGGTCGGAGCTGTGTAGTGTTGTCCCCATGGCCCAGCCTCCCATACTCTCCCAGGCCCCAACTGTAGAGCTCCCCACTGGAGGTTATGGCTGCACTGTGGGAGCTCCCGCAGGCTATGTCCCGGATCCGCTTAGTCTTCAGGGCCTCAATGAGTCGTGGCTTGTCGCAGTTCCTGCACACCACATAACAAGGGGGTTTGGGGGCATTTTCTAAGTTACAAGAACATGCAAAGTTATTACAAAATCTAGGCTTCTTACATTCTGCTGAAATGGCCGAGTTTGCCGTCATCACCCTCGCCCCAGGAGAAGACCTTCCCATCCACGGTCAGGGCCATAGCATGGCGTCCACCTACAGGTGCAATCGACAGGTCAAAACACACTTGGCATAGGCCTTACAGGCTGTGCCAGAGGGCTCCAGCATCGATCGCAACGGGCACTTAATCTTGGTTAAAACTCTGTAAACAAATCATTGTTTGTATATTTGTTCTAAAGGCATTCTAATCCCTGTTATCCCCCACATAGTTTTCCTGCATTTCTGGAGTTAACCTTTTTTTAAATCAATCATCCACCATTTTTGTGACAAGGTCAAAGGGTAAACCAGTTCTATATCAAATTTAAGGAAGCAATAGCAGGACACACAGTGGAGGAGCAGGTAGCACTGGTCCTTCACAATATGTCACCAGAGCAATCAACGCAGGGTCAGTCCCCATTCAGTCTGTGCGGAATCTGCACGTTCTCCCCATATTTATGAGGGTTCCCTCACACAGCCCAAAGATGTGTTTGAGATGAATAGGTGACTCTAAATTGCTCTTTGTGCGAGTGTGCATGTATGCATGCGTTACATTCCATTGCTGTATACAAGTAGATGGGTGACTGACTGTAGGGAGTTTAGTGCTGCTTCTAGACAGTAAGTCACAGATAGTAGAGTCAGACAAATTATTGTGTAGCTTTGGAGAAAAGTGTCTGCTAGATGAGTAAATGTAGGCAGACAAGGCAGATTTGGGCACTGACCTGAGTGCACTGCTACCTTCTTCACCACATAGTTGCCAAGGGCTGTGATCTGCCTCGGGATGGGGATGGTACCGCTTGAGAGGCCTAGGCCAAGTCGCCCGTTTGTGGCTTCTCCGCAAGCATACACTTTCCCCTCTGCTGTCACTACAAAACACAGCCAGAAAGCATCTCAGCGCAAGGCTGGATTCCCTCTGATCCACCAGACTTTAGCAGGAATTACAACAGTACCAGAAAACATACAAGATATGACTGTACAGGATTGATTTAATTATGTATTATGACTTGTACACATCCCTTGTAAGTATACACACCTCACCAAAATGGCAAAAACAACTTTGGGTCCCTCTCCCACAACATTTGAGAAAAGAAAAGAAAAAAAAAAAAAAAACCAGAGTAATACTGAAACACAATAGCAAGGACTCAGAGAAATTACATGAGCCACAGCACCAATCTGGTGGAGGGGACAGGACACTCACCTGCAAACAGGCTCTTAGAACCACCTGCTACCTGTACTACGTTGAGGGCAGAAAGGGTCTCAGAAAACGAAGGCACCTTGATCTGCAGGGGAGGACAAAACATGAACTCAAATCCGCATACATGTCACAGAGCTCACAGTAGGTGAGGAGATTCCTCTGCCCTGAGGCTGAGGTTACCTTCGAACCCTTCAG
This sequence comes from Scleropages formosus, assembly GCF_900964775.1. NCBI lineage: Eukaryota > Metazoa > Chordata > Actinopteri > Osteoglossiformes > Osteoglossidae > Scleropages > Scleropages formosus. Next base: position 20,448,203 of record NC_041806.1, read on the forward strand.
TCCCCCCAGCTGGTCTTTGTCATTCAGACCCCACACAAATACTTTAGTCCTGATGGCTGCAGCTGACTCAAGACCAGCGGATTTCTTCCGGACCAGACTTGAATTGGCAGAGGAGCAGAAATGAAAAAAGCATTTAGCCATTTCATACATTAAAAAACACCACCTTATTTTTGTTGCCACTAGTTTTTATTGAATGCAAATACCATTAACTTAGTACCTAAAAGACACTTTGCATTGAAAAGTATAAGTTCATAACGGATTAACTTCGTGTGTTTGTCTGGGTCTCCTCCAGGTATTATGTTTTCCTCCCACAGTCCAAAGACATGTTTTTCAGGTGAATGCTGACTCTAAATTGACCACTGCATGTGAATGTTTATGAAGCCAATGTGTCTTTGCTCGTGTCTGGCTGGCGCTATAGTAATTTCTGAACTTTAAATGTCTGAAACCATGATAATACCTGTGCCTGTTAGAATTGTGCCTGGGATACATATCATCATGAGGCTGCAATAACCTTCAAACCAACCTCGACGATGTTCCCTCACAGCCATTACCTTCCAGTGCTGGCTTTATCATCATCATCCTCCTCATTGTCGGAAGCCAGGAAGGGGACAGTGGCCAGGTCTTCATCGTCGGCCCGGATTCGGCCCACGATGCTGAGCCCATGAATCTTGCAATCAATGCCTGAACTGCGGCACTGCTTTATGGCTATCTCAATGTACCTGTGATACTGGGGTAAGGAAACGAGGAATTTAATAAAACCAGCTGGCAGTGACAGGATAATGGACAAGTTTAAAATAAAGGAGGAAGAAAATAAATGGTCTAGATTTTTTTTTTTTTTTTGTAAACAAAAGATTTGAAAGTCCACAAACCTCAGTACAATCATTTAGCAGGGCAACTGTAGTGTCAGTGGGGTTAATGTTGATTGTCTTCAGCTCTATAAGGTTGTTGAGAGAATTGCCGCCTTAAAAAAAAAAAAAAAAAAAAAAAATGCACATATAAGCTAAAGAAAATATACACTGGCTCCTCAACTTACAAATACAACTGCACCTGGAATTCTGTTCATAACTTTATTAGTTTGTAAATCCATAGTCACTTTTACCACTAAGCCACAGTCAATGAAAAGTTGACAATCCTCAATATATTAACAAGTTGGGTTCCGCAAACTATTCAGATGAGTACTAATTACAGCTGTAAGGTTTCAATGACTTCAAACTACATTAAAATGACAAAATGTGTGAGCTTCACATCCATCTACTCAATTGCTGACCTTCCATTATTTACATAAACAAAAAAAAAAAACATAATGCAGATGTGACTTGAATTATGTCCATAACACTCAGGATTATCAGGCACAAGCTGTAAAAGCAGGCCAACTTGATCTAGGTCCTTACATCTGCCCTGTTTGGGTATCTTTTACTGTCATCCAACAGCTAGGCATGAAAATGAAAGTCACTTTCACTTTGCAAACATATTTTAGCAGGGAGATCAATGAAAACGGAATTCAGATAAATAGGATAATAACTGAAAGGAGCCGGCATAATTAAAAAAAAAAAAAAAGGGGAGGGGGGGGACAACAGCTCACGGGAAAGGCACTTCCTTACCTGACACCACTACAAGGGAAGGCATGTAGCTGCTGTCTGCAGGATCCACAATCATCTTCAATCTGTGGACCAGAACGTCTGGAAAAAGTTCCAATCGTATCCAGTGCTGACACAAAACAAAAAGAAACCGATGTAAGGCACTAAAGCTGAACTTTGGAACAGCTGGTAGTGTGGTGTTAACAGCTACTGCCTTTGGACCCAGAAGTTGCTGGGTCAATTCCCACCTCCAGCTGTAGAACCCTTGAAGCAAGGTACTTGCTCTAAATTGCTCCAGTAAAAGTACCAGGCTGTAAAAATGGGTGAATAATTGTGGATACCTTAACATTGTAAGTCACTTTGGAGAAAAGTGTCAGCTAAATTAATAAATGTAATTTGAGTAATTATGTGCAACACATAGAAATTGTCATTAAAATTAACCAGTATAAGTATTCTGCATGAAGCCCCACCAAATATCTCCAACTATAGCTCACTGCCCACCCAGGCTTGTAAGCCAGATGTCTCTCCACTGCCAGAGCACCATGAAGTCCCCACCTTGCCCTGCGACCCTGAGGACTGCCAGCACTGCTCACTGCAGTCAATAAGTCGTGATGCCTGGTTGACGGATGACGACACATTGAGGCTCTTAATGACACGTGACCACTCGTCAATGAGCACACCGCGCTGGCTGCTGTGGCGTCTCTTCAACTGTTTCCCGGAACGTCCGCAGAACGTTGGGGGTTGGCCTGCCAGGGGACGAGAGATGGGCATTGCGTAAGGAGAGGTACGCGTACCTCCGTAGCCGATTTGGAAGATGCAGCCAACATTGAAGACTGACCTGGCTCGTTGATCCTGCCGAAGGAGTGCCTAGCACTGTGCTTGCGAGTTTTGAAGCAGCTCTCACAGAAGTCAAAGTCATCACAGTTCCTGCACTTGAATCTGGGGCCATTGATTGGAAACATCTGGCAGCCATCGCATCTACAGCAAGAAACAGAGACCAGTTTGATAATGGTCCCTACGGCCAACCATCACAGCGTGCAAAGCGATGCAAATTAAAATGCATGTTAACACAAAGAAACCTTTTTCCCTCATTACTGCCGACACAGTGATTTGTTTATTTCAACATAATGAATATGACTGGGAATTTCACGGCAGGTTTCACCATTTTTCAGCAGACAAAAAGACCATTTACACATAAAACACAACACAGCAAAGAGGCTTGGGTACAACGGACGACTAAAAGTCTGTTTTTGATCTCTTTGCTCCCAGGCAGCAAGCATCAAGGCGAAGCCCACCTGACTCCAGGATGGATACTGGGCACAAGCTCCATCTCAGACAGCAGGCCCGTCCAGTGGGACTGCTGAGGGAAGTCAACGATCACATCCTTTCCATTGGCACTGAAAGCTGAATAGAGTGCACATGCCCATGAGCCTAAAGACCACTTAACCATTTAAAAGGGATAAACACACTGCCTTTACAAAAGATTATTTCTACAGAACAATTCCTCTACATTGACTTAAGGGAAAATGTCCATCAAAAAAAAAAAAAAAAATTGATGAAATTACCTTTTACAACACCGACACTCCTGTGCGTGACCGAGCCCCACTTGTACTTTGGCGTCGTTACAGAAAGTTTCACTCGAACCTTGTCTCCAATCTTGATGTGCGAAGGAGAGCTTTGCGGTGGGAATCCTGGTGGGAAAATTGAAAGAAGTTAGCATGTCTTTAAAATTTTAAAAACAAGCCCCAAATCTTTCCCACATCACATCAGCAAACTTACCAAGGAGCTCTGTGTGGATGTAGCGCACCCAGTACGTCCCGCCTTTCTGCTGCCAATCACACTGCACGTTCAGATCGTGGAGTCCATCCCGGTCCAGCTTAATCACTTTGCCAACATCACCCTCGTACACTTCCTCATACGTTCTACAGCACCTTACCATCATTCCCACCTGCAAAGGAAGTCAGACGGTGCTTTTAATATTAATATCCATTTAATCAAAATCGCAAAAAGCTAAATGAATAGAATGAACATCTTGAAGTGACATTCCAATTTTACCTGAATGTTTTCCCGAACATAAACAGCATAATCATCATTGCTCTGGAAATCAGATCTCTTCTTGAATGTCTGACTTTCTGTAACCACTGCACCAGGAGGCTAGGGAAAGAAAGGAGAGAGAGAAAAACAAAAGATATCTAACTGACAAAAACAAGTGATCAGTGTACCTCAAGTAGGGCAAGTCCAGCAGAGCAGCAACAGGAGGAGCGCACCCACCACAGGGAAGGCTGCCTCAGGCTCCTCCAGCTCCTCCACCACATCTTCATCAGAATATTCATCAGACACAGTGTCAGCATCGGAGAGCTCCGTGATATGAACATCAGGGTGGTCCAGGAGCCAGCCCACCAGCGCCTCCACTCCTGCAGTGGGAGAACAGTTTTCATCTCTTCCTGTGTGCTCAAAATAATCTCAACATACTGGCACAGAAAATGCATTTAAATAAAAATTCCAAACAGTAGCTACAAAGAAACAATGACTTTCGTCATCATGTCTACTCAAAGCTTAGTTCTCAATTTTTTTCTTCTACATATAACTGACTAATGTACTGAAGTTATATCCAATTTTTCAGTAGTTTATTCTGCTCCTAAACCTTGATACTGCAATGTTTCAGCACCAAGGCCATGTCCCCCACCTCCTCCCACAGTTCAGTAAGCATTACTGCCATGAAGTGAAAAGCTTCTGTACCTGGTACCCCAGAGGCACTACCGGTGGTCCCTGACAGTGATTTGAGTGCAAACTCAATGTTCTTCCTCTGAAAACCCATCTCCATCAGCTGCACCACAATGGGCAGTGGTGGAATGGGCGAGGCCTTGCGCTTCTTCTGCCTTGGAGGCCGCATGTGCTGCACAGCAATGGGGGTGGTCGCCTCACTGGAGCTGCTGTCCTCAAACAAAGGGGACGAAGGGTGGGTGGACTCCACCGCCAGGTACTGGCACACCGCCAAGGCAGCAGCCTGCCTCACAGAAGTCACACAGGAAGGAGGAGGATAAGAATTGAGAACATTCTTTAAATCCCTTCCCAAAATATGACATTTCAAGGGATATCGGCAACATTAATTCTGCTCATCGATTTCATGTCAATTCCTTCCTGCATTTTTAAATGCCGCCATTAAGTGCCTCTTACAAAAAGAAGATGAGCTTCCAGCACATTTACCGCTGCTGGTGGCAACTTGGCATAGGTATGTGCCATTTCGCAGCGTATCGTTTCTACCTGTGTTGCTATGACCCAGTGCTGTTCTTTCATAAAAATTAAAAAAAAAAAAATGCAGAGCAGAACAGACTTGAAGTTCTGAAGAATCTAATTTTACATAAATTTAGCTGTATAACAGTATCCCAATAAAGTCACTCATTAAAAATTGTGGGGATTGCAAGAAACTCCAACAATAAATACTCACCTCCAGTTCCTGCTTGTCAAAGATGGCCTTGATTGGGGAGGGCTGTGTGGCAGCTGAGAGCAGCTGCTGCAGCAGGATGAGGGGAGGCAGGGGACCTTCTGGGGACAGATCCCCCACATCCAGCGATGATATGACACTATCATCTGCTTAGAGAACAAAGCGAAATGAGTCACACGCCACCAGAATAATTCTCTGGTTTTACCAACAATAAGACATTGCTCATTGTAACAAATCATTGCAGTAAAAACTGTGGCAAGTACCACACATAACCCCAACTGTCTCAAGGAGAAACCACCTTCAAAGTTATTCAGCTGTTAACTGGAAAACGTTATTTTCGGCTCAGAGTACAGTGCCGTTCTAGTAACTCAATGTCTACAATGACTATATTCTTTGCTCCCTGTAAAGCGGCATGGGCTGTTCAGGATTGCTACGAATGACATATAGGTGGGACACAGCATGACACATTGCTTAAGAGTAATGAACTTCTCTGGAACTCCCCAGGAGAGCACACCAGTTCCGCTGATGGATGCGCCCACCTACATTGCACCCGTTGCTGGGTCTGTGATGGACAAAGGCCAAAAAACGAGTAAAGGGCATGCTGTCACAGCCTCCCCCAGACTGTCATGTGGGTGTATGGGTGAGAGGACAGGATCATTATCAGCTATTCTGCACGACTCTGTGGGAGGAGGAACTGCTGACCCGTCTGAGAGCCCATACAGCACGTACCCCCTGGGCTGGGTCCAGCTTCCAGGATTGCAGGCTGGGAAAGAATCTGTCGCAACTTGTCCTGGTGTGAAAGCAGGGCTCGTGCTGCCTTCAGGATGTAGAGCCGTAGCTGCTGGCAGCGCAGCAAGTGCAGGTCAACCTGGTCTGTTTGAGAAGGACAAAATGATGACAAATGACCCTCTTTAAAAATGTCCCATTAAAGCCCACTGCCTGGTCTCTGCGTTCATGAGGTACCACTAGAAAACCTTGTGCATGACTCGTTACATCAGCCACACAAGACCATGAGATGCTCTCAAACCCCCACATGCTGCCTGTGAGCGGCTAAACCAAGGCTAGACAAATGGATATGGCAGACTGCACTGAAAGCACCCACCGAGCCCTCATTTAATCAATGTAAGAACACATTAAAGTCAGAAAGCCCAGGTGGGCTCATACATGCATTACAGTGCATTTATGGAAAGCACAGCTGAGCATATCCTATCCATAAATGTGGCTTTATTCAAATCATTCCTGTGGAGGAATCTGTTACACATGGGAGGCTCTCCTGCTTCGTAGCTCTATGTAGACTGGTGTGCCTGTGCCTAGTACCACACCCTCTTCCTGCCCCACTGACATGGCCTTCAGTACCAGCGAGTCCGTGGTTCAGTGGCTTTTTCAGACGCTGCTTCTCCTGTTTACTGCCTGCCAGGTGGACCAGCTGAGCCCACACACCCAGCATGGGCTCTGTGAAGGGGAGGTTATTCACACTGAAGGACACCACTGGTAACTGGGAGAAAGAAAGGAAAAAAAATAAATAAAGGACTCACAGAAAAGTCCTCCTACACAGCAACCCAACCCACAGACCATAACTTGCCAGCACAACAACCTAAACTATAATTTTGCTTTCACTCGAACAGTACTGCATTATATATTGATACCAAGCGAGTCTTCTCTGATGACCCCTCCATTACACACCGGCTTAAGCTGGCTGAGAAGGCACACCCGGGAGGTCCTCATCTCGTGGAACTGCACAGTGATGCGACCCTTTGGCGTGATCCGTGTCACTGTGCCTTCGCCATATTCCTCGTGCACAACCTGGCCGCCTAGCCGCAGGCGCCCATCGATGCCCCCAATCACGGCGAGCACTGCCATCAAGCTCCCGGCCATTGGTCCATCGGTGTCAGGGAAGTATTCCTCCAGCAGGGTCTGTATGAGGGAGGTAATGGGGGAAACACTGAGCAGGAACTGGGCTAAGGAGGAGCTGAGACATACACTACAACAGGTTTGGTGGTGGGTTCATGAAAAAGACTACAGACATAAAAAAAGATATTACAGTGAATTCATAGGTGAAAAATTAACTATATACGAGTAAAATTCATTTGCAATCACCAGCATTCATATCCTCATGATGTTCACAGAAAAACAAACAAAATTGTCCTATTTTGCAAATGTCATTAGCTCAGTTGATTATTCTGATGTGCACAACTGACATTTCAGCCACTATCCTCCTCACCGCCTCGGAGTGTCGGCCTGCCATGATGTTGCCGATGCAGCCTAGCTGCGAGTTGATGTACTCGTTGATGAGGCCGTTCCACTGGCTCAGAGAGTGCAGGGTACGCAGCACAGCAACTATCTCCTCCGCCAGCGTGCTGCTGTGAGTGGCCGTCAGGGAGGCCTGGGGTCGAGACTTCCTGCGTCGCAGGGAGCCTTCTGTGTTGGTAAGCGCAAGACAGTCAGATATCACAACAATATTTAGTAAAAGCTGTATTAGTATATGATAAATTCAAATACTGCACTTCCTTTTACTTTAAAAATTCTGAGGATGTACTTTTAGCCAACATAAAGAGCATGAGCTCAAGAACATTTTCTAACCCCTGCCTCACCTCTCAGAAGAGGCAGGTCAGAGGAGCAGGTGCTCAGTAGGCTACCCAGGAACCCAAACAGCTTCTCAACCAAGAACTTCATGTCCTGAGAGCGCTCTGTCCTGTCCCAGGATGGGAGTACCGCCTGCAGCAGGCGCAGTGCCAGGATCTAGATTGGGGGAAGCACACAGTCAGGGGAACCTCCTTCTCGATGTGATGTACTCATTTTCACTCAATAGAGCTTCTATTCACTGGAAGGGCTTTTGCACACAACAGCAGAGAATTTATTAAGACATAAAGCAAACCCAGAAAGTCAAATTTTTCCCATCTATTTTGATTTAAGGTGCAAAGAAATAGATACTTTTAACAAATCACACTCACATTTAAAAGCAAAGTTAATTAATACAGGATATAAACAACCTGAGTTAACCTTATAAAAAAAACTGTCAAAATGGGGTGATGGGCAGCACATCCCTCACCTGCCTCTGCAGAGTGATGGCAGTGAAGGACTGATGGCCCTCCACGATACGGATGAGGAGGGCAATCCAGGGTGAGGTGCTCAATGTGCTGCACATCTGGGGCATGAGGGCAATACTGCGTATGAAGCCCAGTGTACACCAGCTGCGATGCTGTTCCAGCAACACCTGACGATGGGCAGAACAGCCTGAAGAGGGGAAAAGAAGGTATTCAGCACACTCAAATGCACACTTTGCCCTTTTATGATAACTTGTAGTATGACAGTATCGCAGCAGTGTGTTGTGCCAGGACACAATGTGGTAAATGCTCAAGAACTGGCCAACCATCTATCAGTTGCCTCCAGTTAAAGTAAATTAAGAAGTGTCAGATGTCTCCAGGGTGTCTATATCTTTTGCTTGGTACCACACCCCCACCAGAACCAAGTGACGGAAGCGTGAGGAAAACAGCTTTGGAATACAAACAGGGGTTATTCTATATGAATGAAAGTGCAATAATACCAGTAACGACAACGATAATCTCTCAAATGTATAAGGGTGCTCTGAAATTGTATCAAAGCACAGAAAACAAGATTAACCCTCATCAGGAGTGCTGAAGAACCCTTTTACCTTGTATTCATTTTCCTCCTACAGTTCAAAAACAAGTGTTAGGTGGACTGATGACTGTAAACTTCCCTCTGTATGTCAGCATGAGTGAGTGTGTGATTGCCCTGTGATGACCTGCAATTGCTCAAAGCATTATGTCTCCATAGGGTGTGATTTTTTTATTTAAAAAAAAAAAGTTACCTGTCTTGTCACTGGTCCCACTGTCTACCACCATTCTGAGCAAGCCACAGAGTGTGCGCATTGCCTCCATCTGCATCACCTCCGCATGGATTCCAGCAGACAATGCCAATGTTTTTAGCAAGTTTACCGTAGAGGTCAGCATTAGGGCAGTGGGGTGTGAGCTCTTTTCCACTGGCTCTCCTTCTAACACACAAGGTGATACAGGTGGAGAGAAAGACAAACAGAACAGTTGGCAAAATGGACCGGATAAAGTCCGGCAGATAGAGCAATGGCAAAGAAGCCAATGAGAAGAGACCATTTTTAAAGATTGCAGTTGATTTTTATACAAGACAGAGGCATGTTTACCAGCATCATCTTCTGTGTCAGAGTCCTCTGTGGCCGTCTGGATGGCTGGTGGAGGTTCTGCTAGTTTGAGGTCATACTTCCCCTCCTTGCCCATTCTATACGAGTTGGTACTGCTAGTGTCCCACTGCACCCGGATCCAGCCATCCTCACCCAGCTCTCCAATCACACGCCCCAGGCCTGGTGGTGGGCCATCCTGAAAGTGCAACACACACTATGGCACTGGGCATCAGGAGCAAACAACCCTACTGAAATCACTTGAAAACCTCTGCCCATTGCAGCATTACAAATGATATCTTTCTTCCTCACCTGATCGCCCCACTTCCAGTCCGGGCCCCTCATCACCCGGGTACCAATCTTCATCATGGCCGCTAGTTCTGGACCTGTGGCTGGAAGAGGGGTGGGTGCTGCCTCCTTCCGCGACTCCTCCAGCACAGTGGCTGAGCCCCCATGAGAAGCCAAACCAGGGTCCTCTTCAGTGCTGTCTGTGCTTGGACCTGTTCAGAGGCACATGAGTCACAACAGTTTATTTTTAATCTAGGGATTTATACAACTCTCTCAAACCATATTCATCTCCCACTAAGATCCATTGTGATTTTATGATTTTTTTCTTCATAGCTGCATTTCATTCTTCATTAACTGCCTGTGGAGTGTTATATCCTGGTGTGTCAGGTGTGACATAGAGAGAGGAGGGACATCTTCAGCACCAAGGACAGGTTCACTGTAGTGGGCCCAGCAGCAGAGGGATTTGTCCCTTTCTTGAATACCTGTGGTGGATTCTCATCAACAAGGGGAATAAAGTGCGCAGAAAAAGGCGAAGCAGGACAACTGATACTGACCAGCCGGAGACTGAAGAGTGCTTCTTACCTCCTGACAGATCACAGTAGCAACATACAGACTCCATGCAGCACCAACAGCTAAAATGACTCAAATGACACGAGGAACGACACTGACTACTGCCTACCACCCGGGCGATGCACAACTACATCAAACTACACCAGCAACCACAATCCAGCAGGCCAGGGAGAGCAGCAGAGCAGCACCTATCTAAGGAGCCCTAGTTTTCATTAACTGATGCTTCCTTTTTCATTCCTCACAGATTCTTGGTTTTCTCTTTGAGCGGTGCACCAGTGCAAAAGTAAAGACACAGCCTGGAACAACCCCAGGACCAGGCTATTCTACTTTGTCACTCCCCATCTCCCTCTTTACCCTCTTGCACACCATACAATTTAAGGTATGTACAAGTAGGAATTAAATACATATCCTTACTAATAACAACTGACGTTAATAAAAGGCTGGCAATTAATAAACAAATATATCCACAAAAAAAGGCGCCCAGGCACTGCGAGACAACAGCGCTACTCGCTGTGCCACCATGCCGCCCACACCTTGGCTCATGTCTGAACAGCCAGCTGTATGTGAGAGTGAAAGGCTATGGCCACACAGAACCCGCAGTCTTACCAATGAGTCTGAGGATGCTCTGAGTGAGCGCCAGCATCCCCGAGTTAAGCAGCAGGCTGAGGCTGTTGGCACTATGCTTGAGGGACAGCATGTTAAGCATGACCAGCAAGAAGCGCGCTTGTGGAATGGTTCCGAGACTTGGTCCTGCTGGATTCTCATTTGTAATGGTCTGCAGAGGCACCGGCTGTACACCTGGAGACCAGAAGAAAGAGACAATACAAGTCACACCACATGGGGTCAAAATCAGGCAAAGTAGACAATCATAAGAGGTCACTATTCTGGTTTACACAACATCTCAGTTGTTACTTGATTTGCTGAAGTAATTATATTTATATTACTTTTCCTCAGTCACTATTCCTGGTATAAACCAAATGAAAATGGAACATCTTTCAAATGTAGACAATAAGGTTAAGTAAGAGCTGCTGCGCTCAAATTAATTTCTTTAATTTTTTAAACGATCTTTCTGTGAACGGCACATTTACTAAAGACGAGATCAGAAGAACTCAAAAGGCATCGGAGCCGATAGGTTCCTTACCAAGCTCTTTAAACCTGACAGTGGCATCCAGCAGGATACTGCGCACATTCTGAATGGCCCAGGCGTACAGCTTGCCGAAGGTAACCTCCAGCAGCATGCGGTTGAAGGGAGGAATGAGATCCACATACTTAAGGCAGTCAGTCAGTGGTTCCCTGCAGATGGATAAACATGCTTAAAACAGAAACCTCTTTGAAATACATCCTTGCATTAAATATACATATCCATAAACAAAAGGAGGGGACATCAATACTGTTTATGAATTGTCGTTAACTATCCACCAGCACAAAAATGTAAGGGATAGAAAAAGTCACAGGAAAGAGACAAACCCAATATTGGTCCCTTCTGGAATGAGTCTCTGCCAACCACACAGCATGGCATACTGCACTGATGGCAGCAGAAAGCTCTTAGATGCCAGTTTCAGCATGGTATCGATGCCTTCGAGTCTCACCTCTGCTCGCTCCAGCTGTCAGGCACATATCACATACAACACTAACATAGCTGCTACAAAGACAGCTCTGACAAGTATGATCTATACAAGTCCTTCCCTATACACATTTGCAGCCCTCTGCTGATCTTATTACTCACAACCCCCATCCCCACAGAAACAACTCCCTAGTCCATACCACCCTCCCCAGCAGCTCTCACCTGCTTCAGGAGGCACTTCCTCATCTTCTCCACGTCCAGCGGCTCCTCCTTGAGCGCAAACTCCACGATGGTGGCCATGAGGCTGGGCTGTGGGGAAGGGCCTTGTACACTGTGTTTCAGCCACCTGTACTTGTGCACATTGGTCACTGTGCTCAGCAGAGGCTGCCACTTGTCCTGCTAGAGATGTGAGCAGTTGCACCATTACCCAACGCCTCTACTGTGTGGACACCCAAAGCTTTATTTGAGAGTCTTGATGAAGTTGAAGCAATTACAAACATTAACTGGCATTAAAAACAGTTATCGGTGATGCTTCTCCGATGTGTATGTGAAAGGTCACAGTGCTCTGGGCACAACAGCAACATAATGCAATTTCTTTATAAAAAGGGTAAACTTTCTGGTGAGGAGAGGCAACTGTAGGAGGGAGGCTCTACAAATAGAGTGCAAGAGACCAAAAGCAGCTCACCTTAGGGGGTTTCATAGGCAGTGGCTTTTTGTCTGAAAGCGAGGGGCTGCTGGGGATTCCTGAGGGTTCCTCTGCACCTGCCTCATCGTTCTCGAGCTTGACCTCCTCCACATCAGCTGAGTCAGACTTCTTGGGAACTGAAATACACCATGAACCACAGTTCAAAAGTTTCATGGTCAAAAGTATTCCCGCTATCATTTCCACTGTAAGCGGCAAAAACAAGGAGAGAAAACTTGACAAAAAGACTATCATCAAATATTTTGTTTTTTTCCCCCCCAATTGGATTGGGTGAAGAATCACTTTTTGGATCAGCAAAGAAGATTTCAAATCTAGACACAGGCATGGCAAATGAATCATGAAATTCAGCACACTTAAAATCCTAAACATCTTCATTTTAAGTTAAAGAAATTTCTTGGACTAGTATGTTACCCTGGATGTACAATTTTGTATCTAGATGCTGCCTGGCTACAGCAGAAATTTATGACAATTTTTCAAAAAACTTGACACACACAACTGGACAATACTAATAACTTAGAAATGGCCAATTCCTGTCAGTATGTCAAATCATGTAGGACTATAGACCTTGAATTTCTTTTTATGACAGGCTCAAGACAGCAGTGATTCACTACTGAGTGCAGTGAAGCAACATTAAACAATTCACATTATTTGGTATTCTTGCCTGGTTTAAAAATACAGTTTGCTCCATGTTGCGATTGTCAAACATCTCACTATCTCTGGAACAACTGTGTGTTCTGAGATACAGCTCTCTGAGGCAGTAACTTGACTGCCAGTCTTTACCCCTAGAGCTGCCACACTCCGCTCACCTCTCTTTCTCCGGCGGTCACGAATCAGCTTCTGCGTGATCATCTTCCAGCGGGGCTGTGAGCTCAGCAGCTTCAGTTTGGACACGGTGGACAGATCACTGCTAGCCGCTGGCCGCAACTCATTAAACAGGAAGCGCAAGCGCTCCACCACTGGCGCACAAACCTCTTTGTAGGAGCGGCCCTGTTCTTGGTGTGTCTGATGCAGGAAGAAGTTGGTTAGCAGAATCACAACAGCCCAAATGAGGCTTTGACAGATATCCTCCCTTTGTTTTCCATCGAGTCAAGCACTACAGTTTTACCACGAGAGTTGACATAAAAAGATAAACCTTAAAAACAAGTAAAATCAAAATGAGTTACTAAATCCTACTTTTTCAGAAGAGACAATACGTAACTTAATCATTTAACGAAATTCAAACCACACTACGATGAGGGAAGGACAAGAATTTTGTACCTTAATTAAAGAGCACTTTGCCTGGTACACCATGCGACACACATCAATCACAGATTTTGGGAGGGACCTCTGCTTGCCCTGGTCCACACCCAAGGCACACTGATTGACGAGTGACAGGGCCACGTGACCTGGGGTGGGGGGAGGTCAGCCAGTCAGCTTTATTATCCACACATTCAATCAAGCCAATAGTTCACTCTCCACACATTAAATAAAATCAGACGTTATCTCTGCTGAAACTAGTGAAACAAAAACATGGTGCTCTGGCACCGATACAGAGCGGTTCCCACTGGTACAACAATACAGCAGGATGCACTAATATAAATAGATTAATGTCAAATGTTTATATCCCAACTACAAATTATACAAAGAAATAGGTAAGCAATCTCCATAAATGTTCACATATTTCCAAAAACTATTCAGCAGAGAAAATATTTTTCAGACCTTTGAAGCCCTAGTTCTACACATATCTCACAAATTCACTGCAACGTGTGTGTGTGTGTGTGTGTGTGTGTGTGTCTCTCTCTCATTACCCAGATCCTGGTGTTTGAGCAGGCAACAGAGCAACAGCCGCCCCACTTCTTCCACTGGGTGCTCTGGAGGGAAAATGATGGGTGTGATGAGATGGTACTGCTTGCAGCAGCGCTCAATTTGGCACAGGAAGTCCTACAAATGTTAAGCAGGAGAGGAGAAAAACCGCAACAGTTAATGTCTATAGTTCAAACACCTGGCATTGAAAAGACCATTCATTGCAGACATCAAACTCCAATAGAAATAGTGAAAAAGATGGAAGGTTCTCATGCTGCATCAGACAAAGGGCACCAAAAGACACAAATTCAGACTACAAACATCTAGCTCCCATTTATGGGTCTACCTTCACAGTGTGATCTTGGATGTTGTTGTCAGCAATTGCCTGCAGGAAGGGCTGAGAGTGGTCACTAAGTGTCATCCGGCGGGAATAAAGGCGGGACTTGTCAGGTGCTGTGGTCCCTGGAGAGCTGCAGTGGTCCTCATCCTTCTCCTCATTGTAGTTGTAATGAATTTGGCTGGTCTGCAGGCCCCCAGAAAAAATAGACGACTGGAGCCACTCTGAGAAGAAGAGCAAAGACAAAGAATAAGCAAAAAGCATGTCCACTGACACAAGCACAAACAAGTTCTACAGTAATTATTCAAACTGGAGCAACAAGCAGATAAAGTGGCAAAAAACTACAGGAAGCGATAAAGCTACAGAAAGATTAAGGTCAGTTTTCACCACTCACTGCCACACTCTATCTCCATGGGTGACAGTGGTGTGCTCATGGCCAGGTAGGAAGCATGGAGGCCCAGAAGGAGGCCCAGATTTCTCTCTGTGTCAATAAGGGGTGAAGACAGACTGCTCAGGTCTGGTGTGGTCACAGTCTCCTGGTTCGGCTGAGAAAGGAGATTAGAATCATGAAGAAAAACAATCTACTCAAACATTAACAATTATAATGGCCTATATCACAACCTACATAGAAAAATTAGACTACAGCTCATACCTCCATGTACTGGCCAACACAAAAGGCCTGCATGGACTCCCTGGTGTCCTCAAACTGCAGTGCAGCTTCTAGTGCAATGACTGGATCTTCTCCAGCAAACTGGGCTAAGGGAGGAAGACAACAGTCACCTAAGTATCAACACAAGACTTCATTCATGCTCAAAAAAGATGCAAATTCCCATAACAAAAGAATGGTATAGATTTCCCCTGGAGTACTGCCTACCAAGGATGCTGTTTCCAGTAAGGGATTGCGCCTGGAAGTCCTTGATGTCATAGACCTTCCCATCGATAACTGTCCAGAATCCACCATCCTTGTTGTGATTCTCCAGGTCAGCCTTGCGGATGAGGGAAACCTCTTCATTGCTCCTGGAGCTCTGAATTGTGAAAAATGATCCTGCCACAGCAGATCATGGTTTGTTACACAGGAACGGAGAGGTTCAACCCTTAGTTAGAAGGTTTACGTAAAATCAGTCGTACTGTTATGAATGACGCCCTGCCTGCTCACACATTACACGAATGTGGTATCAATTAAAAGGAGTTGCTTTCTTCAAAAATTTGCCCAGCGCTACTAAAATTTGCCCAGCACCAACATGGTTCATCAGTACTATTGAAAACTAAGGCAGTAATTTATGGAGTCATCAAGACTCAGTAAATATCACCAGTAAATATTGCTATACTGAGAGCAATACCAAATCACATTCTACAATCCCGGTTCTGCATTTATTTACCCATGATGCCAGGCCAAGCCATATCCTCGTTGTCGTCCCTTTCGTGGCCAGGTGCCAGATGATTGAAGCGGTCTAGGTGCTCAAGTAGGCTAGCTAGGAGGGGGATGGAGCCCGTCTCCTGCATGAGGCCGGCATCAATGGTGAGCAGCAACACGATGGAGACAACCAGTTCGGGAAGGAGGATGCCTACAACACACAGCTCATACAGTCCATCAGATAGACACTGTTTCACTCTCACCAACGTCACTGCGTTTCATTTTACCTGATGCACATATTCATAGCAACCCACATCTACCATGAAAAAGCAACATGAAAACAAGAAAATAGAAAGAAAACATTAAAAATATGCTATGATAGTGATTGCTCCAATTGGCCATGGAACTCACACCAAAACAGAGTCAAAGGTCAGGGCAGTTTGGGTAGGGTGTAGCTGTACAGTGATGTTTTCACTCTTAAAAAGTTATGAAACTAAGTGTTACTACGCGACTATAAAAAGCTATATGAAAGCAACTGTACCTGTGAGATCGCCTTCAATGACACGGGACACCTCAGCAAAATGGCGGTGGCCAGTGCAAGCAATGCTGGTGGCCACAGGGAGGATATCCCCAATGTGAGTGCAGAGCAATGCAATATATTTCTTCAACAGGGACCCCACACCTAGCAGCTCTGGGTCTGCAAACACAATATTGCCCCATTAGACACACAGATCTCTGTTCATTTTTTCCAGAGTAAATTATTAAACCAATACACTCCTTATCCCATCAATGCAGGTGACAGACCTGAGCACATTAAAATTTCAACAAAAAGCACTGGGTTGAGACATTTAAAAAAGTATGCTTAAATATAGATTTTACTAAAATATTCAAGCGTAAATTGCTTTCATTACAGTAAGCATATAAGTGAAATAAGACTTAAGGCATATGTTTTGAAAGGAAGCCTTTTAAAAACCTGATGTATTAAAAAAAAAAAAAAAAAAAGGGGGGGGAAAAAAAAAAATGTTCCTGCGGCTCAAGAAGGCCAGTAACTTGACAAGCTTTCTGTGTCAAGCAGCCTTTAAGAAAACAGATGCCACTTCTTTCCCCGCAGACAAATCAGGCCTTTGTCTTATAAGAGCTAGAAGCAGGCTATAGTTGTAGCCTTTGATAGCGCTTACTGAAAAACAGCTCTCACTTTGACCATTCACAGTAACAGCATTGGAGTGAGGGGTAGGATGACTCACTGTAGCTGCTGACAACCTCAGTCCTGTTGACACCCATGTAGAGTTTGCTGACCAGCAGCCTCTGGAAGCGGAGCAGCAGATCAAGCGAAGCCGAACGCTCTCTGGTAACGTGCTCCGAGTCCAAGCAGCTGGAGATGCGACGGGCTACATCCTTTAGCCGTGCAATGGTCTGAGAAGCAATGTTCCTATGGACATCAAAAGTGGAGACTAAGTATTAACAAACCTTCTCCTCTCACACACAGGTTAAAATTCCAAAAAATTAATAACATTTACTGTACCAGGAACACACAGTACAGAAATGAAAACTCTTCAGCAAAGAAGGTGCAAGCTGGTACCTTAGTAGTTGTTGGACCAGCTGTACGAGAGGCAGGATCTGTTTCCCTGTGGACTCGTAGATCCCAGTGTTAATGAGGTCTTTGTCCAGGGGTGTCCTGCTCCGATTCAGCGTGGATGCATTTGCCTCCTGTTCGTCAATCTCCTTCTCCTTCTGAGCCTCTTTTTTGGCCTCAATGTCCTAAAGTAACAGTCACAAGGGCATTTTCCATCATATATTTTCAGAACCAGTTGGCAGTAAAGAGTCGGTAGCAAACCAACCTGTATCTCCGCAGTGATGGCAGCATTGAGCGCAGACTCCAAACCCCCATCAGCCATCAGGCTGCTCACCAGGAGATCGATCATGAAGCGCCGGCCAGGACCAACACCCATCTCATTGCCAGACACTGACAGGGACACAGAGCCACAGCATCACTACCCCTCGCCATGGTCCAAACATTTCAGAACCGCTTGTCCCATACGGGGTCGCTCTGGAGTTTCACACAGAGTCTAGTTGACAATCACGCACTGCATCTTCAGAAATTAAGAATTAAATCTCAAACAGGAAGCACAGTAGCACAGCATGTAGCCCTGGTGGGTCTGAACCCACCTCAGTCTGTGTGGAGTTTGCATATTCTCCCAATTTTCATAGGAGTTTCTCCAAGCTGCTCTGGGTTCCTCTCACAGTCCAAAAAATGTGTTTCAGATGAATTAGAGAATCTACACTGCCCTTTGTGTGTTACATTACTGTAATGTATACAGAAATGAATGAGTCTATTGAGTTGGTCATGTATCTAACATGATCAATAAAAAGTTGTCAAGTAAAATAAGTCACTGTACATCCCTTTGGAAAAGAGTGTGTATTCAAAGATTAAATGCAAATGTAATGGTGTATCATGGGCCCTAAATATGCTAATTATCCTAATGAGTTAGGAACTGATTACACCTAGAAGAAAATGAGGCTTCTTCCTAATTAGCAAGTAACGGATGAAAGAGATAACCTTGTGGACAAGATCCCAAAGAGCAATGTAATAATATACTGGACCACCTTGTGAGAGGCAAGACCCTTCACCTTCACTCAGGAGGCAGCGGAGCACCCAAGGAATATCCCTTACCTGCACTGGGAAGCAGCGAGGATAGTGCACGGGCCCTCTCTTCAGCGGTGGGCAGCAGCACGGACCAGCCGCTCTGCAAGACAGCCTGAGCAGCGGCCTGCACGGTGCCCAGCACACCTGCGTTGCTGGCCAGCGTCACCACAGCCTGCTTCAGGCTGCCCAGCAGCATACTGCCCGGGCCCAGCCCCAGCTCCTCCGGGTCTACTTGGTTGCTGATGGCAGAGTGCAGCTGCAGCACGGGAACAAGGGAGCACAGGTAGAAACAGAGGGTCAGACCTGAGTGCCAGCATGAAAACAGCCCTACGGATCAACAATTAAAAACTGGATAAACTAATCAAACTGAACATGCCCCAGAGACTGGAAATAACTGTAGCAGTCAACTGTAAAACTAACACTAGAAAGCCACAACCTTTGTCATTCACCAACTGTCAACTCTTTTGTAACAAAATCATTCGTAGAGCAACCTCTACATTCTATGCAGAATATGGGTGTAGGCAGCAGAGTAATTATGTCTTTGCCTCGTAAGCTGCATATCTGTTATAAGTCTGTGACAAACCTGAAGCCGCAGTAGGCTTAGTGTGGCCACAACCATGCACTCCTTCTCCTGTGGGGGTGGCCAATCTGAGCTGCCGTCCATGCCCTCGCTGACCTGTCGCAGCAGCAAGTCGAGTTGCTCGAAGGTCATAGGGCAGACGTCGACCACAAAGGGTACGCGCAGTCCCACTGACCACTCTGAGCAGGAGGACCAGGCAAAGTTCTGTACAAACACAGATACACAGTGAAAGAACACAATATGGGCGATAAAAGGAATCTATGAGGATTCAGAATATGAAAGCACCATTTACATGAAATCAGTTCTTGGCAAGTTTAACAAATTTTTTTTTATATCTCCTAGAAGAAATTTATTCATACTTTTCACCGTAAACACAGTATATAAAGTCTTACATTTGTCAAAACTGGTCAATCCTGACGACAATGGTCGCTCAGAACCTTACCTGACCAGGACCACAGGCAATGCCCACAATGTGCTTGGAGTTGAGGCCTGGCAGTGCCTTGGGCTGCTTCTTATTGGAGAAGAGAGTGTCAAAGTGTTGGAGCTTGTCATTGCTGCCCCAGCTGTGCACCTCTCCCTCATCTGTGAGAGCCAGGCAGTGTGTAGAGCCTACTGCAATGTCAACCACCTTCTTTCCTGCAGGAATGCCAAAGGCCATCTGCTTAAGCAACTAAACCCAGAACAATCTAAACAGCATTTGACACTTTCATTTGCATACAAGCAAACTGATGTTTGCCAGAGGGAAAACAATGAAGTTCAAAGCCAAACACAGGCCAGTTTCACTGTAAACCAGGGGTTCACACTTGTAGTCATCTTAGACACTGAATATGTAGGTTCATTCCACCAACAAATGTATACTTAATATAAAAAAAATGTCTGAATTAATTTAGGACTCCATCTCAGGCTGCAATTTCAAGAGCTAGAAAATCAGCACACAGTTCTACCAGCATCACGACAAAATCCTTGGCCATCAAAAACTCACCCTGCAAACTGTCCAGCAGCTTGGGGTAGCGAACGTGTTCATCTGTGCCATGTCCCAGCCGCTGGTTGTCACCCTTGCCCCAGGTGTACACCTGGCCCTCTTTGGTCAAGGCCACTGAGAATTGGCTTCCACAGCACACCTTCATGATGTCCAGGTCCTGTAGCTTCTCCACTAGCTTTGGTGTCTTGCAGCCATCGCTGCCCCCACGGCCCAGCTTTCCATAGTCACCATCTCCCCAGGACCACACTTGACCTGCAAGACTCGCAAACGTGGGAACTGTCACACATGGTTAGCTTCTCTAAAACACAGGCTAAATGAGTGCAGTCACATTACTCACCATTCTCTGTGACAGCCAGGGTCTGTGCATCACCACTGCCACAAGCCACGTCAATGACCTTCAGTCCTTTCAGTCCCGTCACCAGCATTGGTGTTGTCTGATCTTCGCTAGAGCCTATGGGAGAGACAACACCTATCAACATTCCAGTCATTTAGAGGTTCTGCCTCTTTTTATATTTACCGCAGTTAAAGTAAACATTTGCATAGGTCTTTTGATCAGACAGGATCTCACACACAGCATACCATGCCCCAGTCTGCCATAATTGCCCCTGCCCCAGGTGTAGAGCTCCCCATCGGCAGTGATGGCTGCACTGTAGGTGCTCCCACAGGCGATGTGTACCACATGCTTTCCTGTTTGTTTTCCAGTGAACGCTGTAATCAAAGCTGGCTCTTCCAGGTACCTGCAAGGACAGGAGAGCATACTTCTCATCCACAGGAGATGAGGAAGAGATAAGTGGAGGATGACTACCAAAGATGTCGATATAATGATTGTTGAGTGCCTACGTGGTGTCTCCGTGGCCAAGCCGCCCACCATCCCCGCAGCCCCAGGAGAAGACCTCCCCGTTGGCTGACAGAGCCAGATAGTGCTGCCCGTCTGGATGGGCTGCAACCTTCACAATCTTCCTGGAGCTCAGGGCCTGAACTAGTGCCGGAGCCTGGAAACACAACACACACACAAAAAGCTGTAAGAACTGCCAACTACAGCCAAAAGTAACTCAGCTGCAATACATATTTCCTGTTCACTACAAAGCAGTTGTGTTTGAGGATCCAGCTGCTTTCTTGCAGGAACCCACACCATTAGGCTGCAGAGTGTCCCAGTGGCTGCACACATGGCAGGCTACTCACCAATGCGGTACTCTTATAGCTCTGAGTGTAGACAGCTCCACTGCGAGACAGAATGAGGAAGCCCTTCTCAGAGCACACGATCTGCATGACCCCCAGGTTGGCAAGCGCCTTGCACTGGACAGGCCCATTCACATTGGCGTGGGGCTTCCAACCCAAAAGTCCCCACCCAATCACCTCTTGAAGGGTGCCCTGGGGAAGCATAAGGATTAGCACAAGATGTTAAACACATTTAATTGCTATACAAGTGCTCTATCCTGGAGACTGACTCAGAGCCCATTCACTAAGTTTGAAATAAAGCAAGCAAATCAAATACATATTTGCAAAGACATCATGAAGTAACAGGAACAACCAAAAAGAGCTATGACCAGGTAAATAACTATGATTACAACCTTCAATAGTTATACTGTCTTTAATGACATCACATATGATGAGAAAGTAACCAGCCAGCACAAGGAAGAGGAGGAAAAAAGCTACATGTTGGCACAAAACTGAAGAAATTAAACCTGCGGAGGACCACAGTCTATCAGTACGTAAGTTGCAGAGACCTAGGCCAGCTGGCCAGTCACCCCATGTGGGCATGAGTCTACTCAGTTTACAGTAGGTAATGCGTGTTCAAAGTGTCAGCACTCTCACGTCAGCACTGTCTTTGACAACAGTGGACTTTTTGTCTATTCCTAAGTGCAAAAAAGAAAAAACAGCTGTACTTAACGTCTCCTCCAAGTACTCTTTATACATTTATTACAGCAACATGTGCTGCATAAAAACAGACAGAGCGATACCTAACCATCTTCATGATGAATGGTAACAGCTGGAGCCACTCGCTCAGGCTTTCTAAGCAAGATTAATAATTTTGTTTAGCCTTTTATTCACTTAAGCAGGGGAAAAGAAACATCAAAAGCACCAGGGAGAAAATAAAATTATGCGAAACTTTATCTACCAATAATCATTATACATCATACCTTTTATATGAAGGTGGAACATGAGATGTGAAAAAAAGATTTTGGAAAACTACATTAATTATATAATACCATCATTACATCCATAGTTACCTACAGTTAAAAATTCTAAATTCCATTTTTCAAATTCTCAGCAATAAGTTCTCCCACCAAGAAAGAAGATACATTGATGTGAATAATAAATCCCAAATGCCTCACCAGAACCAAACTAAAGACAGCAGGTGCTGAGATGAGCTGAATTACCTGCAGGTTGCCATGCTCCTCCAGCAGCAGAACAAGAGAGAGAAAGTGCAATATGAGGCCCAGAGCAAATAAGTGTCTTCCCCTTTGCCAAAAGGATTCACAGCCACGGGCGCAAGACTAATTCTCCTCAGGATCACGAACCCCCCACCAATACAGGTCCATAAACCATTTTAAGGAATGGACCACATGCTTCTGCTCACAGGCAAACAATCTTCAGTTTCACTCAGGAAAGAGCTTTCTTCTCATCCAAAGACAATCAAGTAAGCTCTACAGTGCTTCCTGGGCACTGACCTGTAACATTATTTAAAATCGATCGCTGGAAATCCCAAAAAGAAACCAAGATGCTGACAGCCAAGATTTTGGAGCTGAGACAAACCACTGTCAGACGAAGGTACCTTGTGTGAGGTGGGAGAGCTGCACTGTGGGGGGCTGAAGGGAGCCGCCAGCCGATCCAGGTGTGCCATAATGACCACTGCAGTTTGCCGCAGGTCGATGGCCAGATTGTTGTCCTGGGGCAATGTCAGGTAGCGCAGAAAGCTTTCATTTGGGCTCAGTGGGGCTGCTAGGATCTGCAACAATAGGAGAGCCCTGGGGTTACCGCCTATGCTGTCAGAATGTAATTTATCAACAACTAGAAAATATGCAAAGAGCCATGATCAGTGACTTTTACAGGGTAATATCTAAGACAAACATTATCACGTCTGTAACAAAGACACAAGAGTTGAAATTAAAATAGTCTTCTATAAACCTCCACATGTGCATTCAAGTGCTTTACCAGGAACGAGCTGCTGAAAATCAAAGTGATTGGAGACACACCTCCATCTCCTCTTCCTCTGCACCTGGCAGGTCTTTACTGCAGTGAATGTTCTGGAAGCGGTGCAGCAGGGGAAGCAGTGGGGCACAGGTGCCCTGGGCGGAGCGTTCGTTGTCAGTCTCCTGCGTGCCGCTGTCCCACAGACGGAGGAGCAGCAGGACAGCAGACAGAAGCTGGCTGCAAGACAGAAAAATCGAGGGATCAGCTCTTTAGAAGCAAGTTACTTGAAGGACATGGGGCAAACATGACAGTGGCGGTGCTCGAAAGAATGTGCATGTGTCGGATACGCACATCTCCGTCACGCGGGAAGGATGGTGCCTGGCTACTGGCCTGTTTACTTTAGGACCCTTAATTATCAGAGGAAATCTCAAAGATTCCAAGATCCTGACAGTTTAGTGGGGCAGGAGAGTCATGGCTATTGTGGGACATGCAAGACGAAGAGATATACCTGAGGGTCCCCCGCTGTACAGCCAGCTCCAGGAGGATGGCCAGGGCCAGATGCTGGTCCTGCAACGGGATGGTGCCTGGGCCTTTAGCACTGGTGCTCCCATGGACATCACTGCTTGACGCAAAGGGGAATGTGCACGGCATTAAATTCTGTACCGAATATTTACCAGTACTCAGCAGACACAGAGCACAACGAAATAAATGAACACAGGCTAAATCATCCTCACAAATAAATTCAAGATAGATATATTTATATTATATACTTTCAGAAGTTTCCAAATATGTGCCCAACATCAGTAAACCGTATAATTCTGTTTTGGGACAGTCACATTTGAGGTGTGAGCCAAAAGTCCCTCGGTGGTGTCACATACAGACTTCCTATCATATCAACAATCTAATCCAATCACAAAATATTGTTCAAGATAAATCTAGATCTAATTGTTAGGCTAATTACCATTATTTAACCATTTATAGAGCTGGGTTATTTTTACTGAAGCAATTCAGGGTTAAGCCCAAGAGTACTACAGCAGCAGCAGGGACCACACAAACTTTAGCAACAGTACATTGCACCTCTAAAGATACGGGGTCCATGTGAATGACAGGCAGTGATCTTGAGAACTTTATCAAACATTCAAGTGTCAAATTATCAAAATGTTTATGTGCAGGGTGTACACTGCATCATATCCTATGCTTTCTGGATAGACTCTGGACCATAGCAACCTTGCACTGGACAAGTGGTTATTTATGAATGAATAAATGAATATGTAACAAAAGAGCTAGAAATATAGAAGCTAGAAATAACATTTGTTACAAATATGTCATGAAAAATAATTAAAGAAAAAAAACTTCTTCCAGGAACTGCTTAAACTGGTAACAATAATAACGGTAATTCAGCCTCATCATAGCAGGAGCTTCCCTAATGGGGTTATTACATGGAACACATTAATCTTATGTGAGGAAGGGGTGTATATGGGAGTTCTGAAAGATATAAAATTTCTTGAAGAAGATATGACCCATCATGATGTCAGTGAGACTGGGACTGACCTGAGAAACTTTGTTGCCCGCTCAACCACCTCCAGCCACACAGGTGACACAGTGCCCTCATCAAACAAAGAGGCTTCTGGGAGAGCTCGCAAGGCATCCAGGGACTCCTGAAGAAGCTCGCTGCACAGGTCTGCATCTTCGCCTTTTCCAGAGGACAACAAGGCAACAGATGGAGAGGTTTGTGAGATCCCAACAAGCAAGATCAACAACATAGAACAGCCAAGAGCTGCAAAGAAAAAAAAAAAAAACCCTTCACAGGCAGACCCACTACACTGTCTAATTACTTTCTCCATGAGCACAAAGTCATTCACTAATTCAGATAATCACTCTCAGCATAATTCCCATCACAGGTGTATTCACAAATTCACTCATCACAGGCAATAAGAAAACAGCTGCAATTAAACAGATCTGTGAAAAACTGAATAATGAACATATATACAGTATAATATGTACACACACACACACACACACACACACACACACACACACACACACACCCTGCAACAGTATACATCTCAAAGAAATTATTTTGAAGGTTATCACAGTTTATTTAGCAAAGAATTCACCTAATCTCCTCCAAAACAAGTCTGGGCTGGGTATAAAAGGCATTTGTTGGGGTTGCATGATAAGGGCTCATCCAAAGCCGAGGAATATTACGAAACAGCCCTGTTATGCAACCTGTCTGCCACTGACCTTGATATGAATGGGGGGAATCATGAAAAGTGGTGCAAGACCTGCTGACAGACAGTCCCGCTGTCTCTATTGTACCCATCAGTCCCACATACATGTTACAGACAACACTTATTTCAGAAGCAAAAGGAAAATCGAACAGTAAGCCAACAGGCTGATACACACAAAAGATGATTCATTTGGCAAAAAACCAGACTCCACTGCTGAAATAACCTTTTCAAAAAGGCAATGATTGAGAGGACAGGTGTCAATGAGCCATGAGGATGGAGGTAGAGGATGCTGGCTGCTGCTTACCTGATCGCCAGGCTCTGCGCAGAAAGGCAAAGGCAAAGGAAAGTGCGGCCCTAGAGCCCACCCTTGCAAGGCCCTCCACACCCTTTCCAGCTGGACGAGGGCTGCAAGACAGCCATCATTACCTACTTCATCATCATTATTATTATGGAGGGACGTTTATTCTATGCAACTTAAAGCTCATAGCTGAACAAGCCACTGGACAGCACTGCCGAAAGCTATATTAGCACAAGTACAGATTGGATTTTACTAGTCAAGGGTACGTTCCAGTTGGTCTTCGCTGGTGCCTACCTCTTGTTATCAGTAGCAGGTTGCGGGGGGCTAGGAGGGCTCTTCCAGCGGACCTTATACCTCTCTTCCATCATGCTGTGGCTCAGGGATATGAGGTAGCGCTCCAGGATGACGAGCCGTTGACGTAGGCGCTGGGCTGAAAGTGCACTCTTGGCCATGTGTGCAGCCAGTTTCTGCTGGTCCTCCACTAGCACCCGCAGGCAGTCCCGCAGCTCACACTCATCTGGGGGGCCACGACAGGAAACGGTCAGTAGGTCAGCGTAACGGTGTTCCTACTGCACGCAAGCACCTGGCTGCTCAGTCATTGTCATTAATGTACTAACCCTTACCTAGAGTTATCACAAATAATTACTGTCCATGGTTTTCATTTCACGACTAAGATTAATCACAGCCAGATTCTGACTTGAGTGGGACTGTTGAGTTGAAGAGCTTCTAAAGAATTTTCTTCTCCGAAAGGCTGGTGAGCTGAGAAAGTCTGTTCACCACTCTGTATGGAGAAGATTATTAACTGAGTCTCTGGGTATGTGGTTCCAAGGACCTAACTATTACTACCATCACGTTCTGCATCCGGGGCATTTCATCAACAATTCAGGGCGAGGAGAAACACGCATTTGTCTTTTCCAAAGAGCAGGCTCGTTATTTATTTATTTTTTTTTTCAAAAAAAAAATCCAGTTTCCCCTTCAATCACAGCCTGGTACAGTGGATTCCTGGCAGACGCGAGGTTGTACTTCATGTGAGCCCAAAGCCTTTGAAACAAATGTTACTTTGCACTTTATATTTGTACCTGATACTGTGTGATAACTGCACATTGCTTCTAAAATGCAATGTCATTTAATTAAGATGTCAATCTTTCAACAACACCCATGGCTATTCCAATATTCATCACTTTCAGGGTGTAGTTAAAATACAGAACATACGTATTAATAGTTCTTCCTGTTCTATGCCAGTTCTTGCAATGGATACATTAATGCTCTCAAACCACCACCAAACACATTTCCTTTAGAAATGTGGGGGGGGGACAGAGCAGCAAGGAAAATCTCATTCCAAAAAAAAAAAAAAAAAAAAGCTGAAAGTGAACAATGGAATAAAAATCAACCATGCTGACAATACAGCTAAATTTTAATTGCCCAAAACGAGAGTGAAGTTAGGGCAAACAACCCTCGAAGACTACAGAACAGGATGTCACAGGGAACGCATGCATTGCGAAGACTGCAAAGGCAACGTAGGCCAGGAAACAGAGTGAATCCAATCCAGTCTAAAAATAAAAGCAAATGCACTGAGGCTTATTAAAACATGAGTGTGGCCAACAGTGAGCGCTTCCAAAGGCAGAAAGGAGACAGCCAAGAAAATCGGACCTGGAATCCACTTGAACCTCAGTCTGCGAGCCATCTCTCGAACCTGGAAGCTTTAAAGCGCAAGCCAATTTCCACTCAGCCGTTGACTGGAAATTAGAGGAACATCCTAATTTACAAAGAGACCGCACTGTTTAAGATCCTTTTGCTTGTATTCTGCATTTAAAAAGTGTTTCAAACAACACAAAACACAGGAATTGCAGCACACAGCCACTTCAACAGAAAAATCAACAGCTGCGGTTCAATGTCATTTCTAAAGGTTTACTGTAAATTATTCATCTACCATAGTTCTCAAAAAAGTTTTTCTGGGTGATGACATCTACTACAAAAATGTGTCAGCACTGGCAACGCACTTTGGCTTTAATCCTACGTGAGAAAAGTAAAACCATAACCAATACACACCACTGATGACCTCAGTACAAATGAGGATTATGGAGATTATGGGAGTTTTAGCATCTGTTTCCACACAACATCTGCCAGCAGCACTATGATGCGCAAATATATCCGGAGACAAAAAGCCATTCGCTTGCCCTTTTCACTCTCAGAATGCAGCACGCTGTCGTGCAAACTTGCTTGGGGGTTTACGCCCACCCACCCGGCACTTATCTCCCTCAGCAAGGCGCAGGTCTCCACCCAGGCCTGTCTGTAAACACACACTCAATGACAGCATCTCATCAGCACTGGGGGAGCTCCAAGTCTTTCAGGGAAAGGCTGGTAGGTGGGGTAAAAATAGCAATACTGCAGACAGTCTGTACATTTACTGGAGATTCCCCCCGCCCCCCCCCCCACAACAACCACACAGCCCTGTGTCAAGGGAGTGCAAAAACACCAGCAGTAATGGAATTGAGTGGATAGCGGAGTCAAGTGTGTTGAAGAAGAGATATATTTACAGGGGCACTGGGTAGTGATCATTTCACAAGTACTGCTCATGACTCTGGCTTTCGGGTGACTCGGGTAAAAATTAACTACCTCTCAAACTCCTGGGCACCGAGAAATTTAAAACACAGCATCTTTACTTTCATCAATCTATATTAATTTTGCATGTAGAGGTAAACACAATCCACAATCATTTATTTGTACACAAATGGTAAATCCTTGCAAAAATTTGTTAGAAATTTCACTTAGAGGTAAAAGTTTGTCATGATTATGTAACATACTGGTTAAACAGAACAGGGTAAATTTCTCGGGGGTCAGTGACGTGGGTACGACCCACCTGGTTGTCTCCCCCAATCCCACGTCTCGATGATAGAGTGATGAACTGACTTTGACACCTCCTCTTCCTCCTTGTCATTAGAGTCATCCTTCTTCTGACCACCAAAGCAATCTGCACAGTCTTCTATGAGAAAGAATGAGAGAGAGAGATCAATCAGTGTATCTATAGAGTGGATCTAGCTGAAAGCTTCCCACCTCTTAAGGCTTTAAAACATTCCTGCAGGAAAGCTGATAATATTAATTTCCATTGAAAAGATAAACACACAGAGAACTTAAAAAAAAAAAAAAAAAAATCCTTCTTGCTCACCTGGATGTACTGATTCTTCCCCATTACACGTGATCTCCTCATCTTTTACCATCTCGTTCCACATCTCACTTAGGCCCTCTGGGGAGAATGCACGCTGTAACCCAATGGCAAGTCTCAGTCAGGGGAACAAAGCCATCACAAGCTAAGCCAGATTGAGAGAACCATCGCATCCTAGCAAAAAATATATCTTCCTCTCACTCAGAACTGCTGAATCCCTCTCAACCCAAAAAAAAAAAAAAAAAAAGGTTTCAAAACACCTCTTTCAGACTGTTTTCTCTGGATCTCCTACCTACTCCATAAATTTCCATTACAATATCTGTGGGGGGTGCGGTGGCGCAGTGGGTTGGACCGCAGTCCTACTCTCCGGTGGGTCTGGGGTTCGAGTCCCGCTTGGGGTGCCTTGTGACGGACTGGCGTCCCATCCTGGGTGCGTCCCCTTCCCCCTCCGGCCTTACGCCCTGTGTTGCCGGGTAGGCTCCGGTTCCCCGTGACCCCGTAAGGGACAAGCGGTTCTGAAAATGTGTGTGTGTGTGTACAATATCTGTAGATTACCTTTACACTCAACTCTCAGTTCTATATGCTGCTACTGATGTAATGTTATGTCATTAAAAAAAGTGTAACACTTGTGCATGTTGGTTTTAACTGTGGCATTAAACTACCTTTACTTGGAGAATGGCATGACTGTCTTTACATCCCTCCATCTGTTAGTGAAATGAATTTCTGTTTTCTCTGAGCTGTGTGTCTGCTAAATGAATAAATATAAATAATGCAGATGTAAAACACCACTGCGTGCTGTATTAGCAGTCGCTGACAAAGAACATAGCATTTACCTGCAAATACCTCACAAAAACATCTAACATGAAGATGTTGCCATGAACTCTGAAAAATCTAACACCCACAATGTTTGAGATGAATTTAAAAAGGGTCCTAAAGTCTGCACACCATCTATAAAGAGCCTTTGACAATACAAGACAAAGGTTAACACGGATCCTCTCGTTAAAAGACATGCACTACGCAGCATATCTGAGTGAACGCAAAACTAAATGCTAACTATGTTGCTACTTCACGTAGTAACCAGGGGGCAGGTCATTAAAGGGAAGCGTTCATCCCTTAGTGTAACCTTCAGCTTTCAGCCACAATCCCGAATTGCTTTTGCACGCACAGATAACATGCTGCCTGTGGGCTTCACATGCTATAGGAATAAAAGGGTGTCACTCTTCTCAGCAGCTTGTCTTATACCAGCGCCTTGACCACACTTATATTTCTAAGCAGCTTCCAAAACAGCTGAGAACCATGGAGTTTTGAGGTGAACCCAATGCAGGCAGCAGAGACTACAGGTATAACTGCTCAACTTGCAGACCTTGGAAGGAGCCTGTACTTTGTTTCCATCTCTATCTTACAGCTGAGATGGGGGGTTGTAAAACAGGCTGTGTTACCTGCAATGAAAGATCTCTCCGGATAACTGGGGGCAGTAGGTGGACCGTGCCTAGAGTTGCCCCCTTGCATTCAAAGAACCCAGGTTTAAACACCATCTCCTACTGCAGTGTCCCGGAACTGTTTCAATTTTAAAGGAAAAAAATCCCCCTGTATAAATCAGTAAACAACAAAGTACCACAGTTTACCGACCCAACGTTGTAGGTTTCGTTGGTGAAAAGCATCAGCTAAACGTATAAGTAACAATAGCATGATGCCCCACCTGGCATTCTGGGTCGCAACCTGACAAACAGCAGTGAAAAAGTTGTGCAAGGCTCACATAGGACCACAGAATTGATCACTTTACAGTCTGCTTATGCAAGCCATTGTCATTTAACCTTTGCCAATGAAATCGGCAAGAAAAAAAAAATAAAAATCTAAAAAAAATTTGCTGTTAAAGTAGGAATTGTGACGGTATACAGTTTTCACCAATACACAATTACTATAAAACATACGGCAATGATCACTGCCTTGCTTCCATAAAAGTGCACAAGTTATGTTTCAAATGTTAATAACAGAGCAAATTAAACATGACACCAGACATGCAACACCACACAAGTAAGACAGTGAGATGGGCTTCAGCCTGACTCCACCGAGAGCAGTCTAATTATGGCTACAGACATCTTTCAACATCTTTAAGCAATAGTAGGTCAAATGTCTTTTAAAAGCAAAACACACTCTGTTCTGCTCTGCAGCCTATTTCCAAACAGCTGACTTCAGGCCGCGAAGTTCTCTACAAGCATCTGGTAAACAAACATAGGCATTTCAACAGATGAAGGAAATAAACTCCAGCCATGGAGACCCAAGAAGAAATCAGTCTCATCTGACACCGCATATAGAGCACTGAAGATACCAGTTGTTTTTTTTTTTTTTAAAAGAAGAGGCCAGGAGAGCTGTCCACAGTACTGAAGACCCAGCTCATCATGGGCTAAACTAAAATAAACTAATATTTGGTGTAATACTTCTCCAGCCAGCACCGTAGGTACATCCCACAGAATAAGCCAGAGCACTAAACCTTGGATAAAATACTGTACTTGTGTGTCACCTTACTACCCAAAAAATGTGGATTGACCCAATACACTGACAAGACCAAAAAAAAAAAAAAAAAAAAAAAAAAACTTTGAGGTGACAAAGAACAACTCACTTCAACTTAACATCAAACCACATTATTAAAAATTACGCTCGCTTAACACAAGGCTGAAGTGCACCGATAAAGTTCTCGTCTAGATTACCGGTTCATAAAATTACATAATTCTCAAGACATACAATGGTTATTGTGTTTTTCTTCCCCATTTAACAGATTGCTAAGATCAATTAAGGAAAAACAGCATTCAACAGCTAATACTCTTATGCCAATTTATTCGAATTAGCTGTACTAAGATCAGCCATACTTAATCATTTACTGTTTCATTACCGAGAGGATTAAAAAAAATGCTTTTAAACACCAAATAGGTATAACATATAAAGACAACACACAATTTAAACCCAGCTTTTTTTCGTTGCACAACGAAAAGACTGGGGTTTGAACCCTCGTGACAGAAGCGAGGCTTCTCTTTGTTTAACTCTCAGCAGCACTTGAGCGAGAGGCACACTCTTCGTTTCCACAGCAACAGCCTACAACACCGGAGCGCCTAATCCAGCCCGTTTCTCCAGCGCCTCGCCGCATTCCCAGGTTAGCTGAGAAAACGGCGGTAAACGGCACCCTGAGCACCAGTAACAAGGGCGGTGGTAATGGGGTAGATGGAAGGACCTGAACTCAAGGGGCCCTGAGGAGGAGGAAACATGGAATTAGGTTCTGTGACTCTCACACGCTGTTGCTCCGATCAATCCCCCAACAAAACAACCACTTCACAGTGCACAGCTTAGCAGTTGTGTAACGTGGCCCCAAACTGGGCCAGGGCTCGCTCAAAACAGCCCCGGTGTTTGCTTCCCGCCGCATCGCTCTGCGAGGAGCAATAAACCGTTTTTATTTTCAGCACATCGTGTCCTGATGGAAATAAGATCAGGACCTGAAACGCACAGCAAGTCCCGTTTCCAAACGTAGCATCGCACAAATATTGCATGAGGCTGCAGGCAAACGGCGAGAGGCATCTCCACGGAGAGGAGCGCACATGGCAACAGCGAGGATAAAGACCATTTCGACGGGAAGCAGGCGGCGCGCGAGGTGGAACGGCGGGCGAGGGTGGGCCCCGGGCCCAGGGCGCTCTTGGCGCCGCCACCTCACCTGCAGGTCTATCTTCAGCCATTTGTTGTGAAACCTCAGCTGGGCGTCCAGGGAGAAGGATGGAGAAGGCATGGCTCCCTCTTGCCTGGCTGCAGCGGCAGCAGCCCGACCTGCGCAGAGACAATACGTCAGCACGCAGGGCCCACGGGGGGTGGGGGTCCCTGGAGAAGCGCCGCTGGACACCGAGGAGCATCAAAGACACCCGGATCCCGCGTTTCTCCGGAAGGTTCCAGGCGCGAGAGCGAACGAGTGAATGAGGGAGCGAGCGCGCGCGCGTCTCGAGGCGAGGAGGTGCCCGCTCACCGTCTCCGCACCGGCTCAGCGAACCCCTCCCCAGCCCCCTTAAAAAAATAAATAAATAAATAAAAAATTAGAGTAACACACAGGAACTCAACGACATTCGCAACACGTACGGAGGGAAAAGAGCTGCGTTACTGTCGACTCGAGAGATGTCATTGACAACGCGAAGACATCTTCCATCGTTACGTCAGAGGTGCTCGCGACGGCCTCCCGGAGGAACTGAACATCCCCCGCTCCCGCAGCGGAAGGCACCGCCGTGCCTCACGGTGTTTCACCGCGTTTTACCGCGCTCTCCGCTGTGGCCGGAGCACAAACACAAACGACATTTTGGACAGAATCCCCCCCCATCGTCATCATCCCTCGCGACATGGCTGTCACTGTCAGAACGAACCAGAATCGAGGGTGTCGCCGCTTATATATAACGCGCCACGACGCCACATTTTGGAAAAGCGAACACTAAACGTTTTTAAGACCTGTCTTTAAAATAAAAAACACTGTGTTACTTACACAGCGTCCCCACTCATCCCACTCACTGTATCGTATCGGACGGCTCGCTCACTCAGTCACTCTGACTAATACGCCGCAATTTTCATTGCTACAAGTTGCACGCTTTAATTCTATCGCTGCACTATCTTCGAGTTCTTTGTTGTCCTTAAACCAGAGTCACCAAGACTAAAAACGCCGATTTCCTTACCTGTTTGCTTAGGCTTATTCTATTTCTGTCTCTCCAGGGCAGTTACCAGCTCTGCAGCACTCTAATACCATCCATGTTGGATAATGACTGACAGCAACGCCAGCCAATGGGATAAGGAATTGAGTCCGGAGTCGCTCCGTGGGTGGGACTATTGGGTTCTGATAAAGGTAGGTAGACCTCGCACAGGGTGTGAGCGCACAATTAAAGCAACAGCAACTCTTTTTTTAAAAAAAAAAAAAAAAAAAAAAACTGTGTTTAGGCAATTGGGGTCGTTCATTTAAATATTTTTGAAATTCTGGAAAATTCTTAACGCCGCAGAAAGGCGTGTTTAATTGTCATCAATATTAACTATGTATGTGCATCCTCTTAAAAATGTACAGCGTCTGCAATCTTGCAGGAAAATGCTCCATTGACCCAGTAGTGCTCCACTGTAGTCCAAAGAGCCCGAATTTCGTAGTTTTACAGTTACTGTTACACCTGTGG
The DNA here is from genome assembly GCF_900964775.1 of Scleropages formosus. Lineage (NCBI taxonomy): Eukaryota > Metazoa > Chordata > Actinopteri > Osteoglossiformes > Osteoglossidae > Scleropages > Scleropages formosus. The sequence goes on from NC_041806.1 coordinate 20,482,201, forward strand.
CTCTGGAACCTCACATGTCGTTTAAATTCTAACAAAATATTAAATCGCTTTGGGCCAAACACTCTCCAAACGTACACCATCATCTGAATCTGTGTTGATAAAGCTATCAGCCCCAGTCACACAGTCATGTGCGGCATACCGAATAATTTTCTAGAGGAAAAATGTCTAGCATCCCCCAATGTAAGTTGTGCGCTGTTGATATATTTTAGGCAGTAGTTTGTGGGTTAGAAAGACCAAATAAATTTCGACCTATACAAAAATCGGTGAAGAGGTTCGACACCTAAACACATCACTCTAGCAGGATACGCGAAAGTGGAAATGAAATAGAGAGGGGTGTGTTTCCCGGTGTCCGCCATTAGGGGGCGCACCACGCTGTTCTCCGCGATTTTTCCTTCCAACACAGCTTCCGGCTGGCGGAGGAAGTACCGTCGCGCCGAGCGTCACACTGATGCTCGGGGCCGTTCTTTGAAACTGAATGTTGGTGTATTTTCTGCGGAGGTTTGCGTTTGCAGAGAGTGACTTGGGCTGCAACGCCAAGGGGAGCACGGTGAAGAGAAAGTAGAAAATAATGAGTTTAGAAGCAGTTCCCGGCTCATCATCCGTGGCGCTCGGCGTTGGAGTCGCCGTTGTGTCCAGTTTCATAAACGGGTCCACGTTTGTGCTGCAGAAAAAGGGAATTTTACGGGCTCGACAAAGAGGTATCGACTACAATTTAAATACAACAAACTGCAAGTTCGAGTTCATTTCAACATGACTGACTACTCCTTAGCATTTGTTTTGACTTGATATTAACTGTATATATAATCAGGGTATGCGTAAGAATTATTGTTTTTGCTATTCATAAGAGCGGTCAGACGATGAATTTGCTTGTGTGTATTTCACAGGTGTTTCTTATTTTACTGACTGTATTTGGTGGAGCGGCACATTGTCGAGTAAGTAAACAGCGCCCCCTCTCGGCCACAGTGCGCGGTGCCGCATCATGATGGCCACGGCAGTACAGGTGGTCCTCGACTTAGACACGTGACTGACGACCACCCGCACTTACAACAGCCCGTCTTGTTAACCTTGTCATATCACTTGATTCATGCGTGAAATTACTGAACAAATATAACAAAGCCTTATTACGAAACATAGCATTCATGCATGTTAACCGATGTGGTTTATTTCGCAGTGTAAGGGGATGAATCATGACAGTGTTGGAGTAGAACCCCATCGTAAGTCGAAGGCCACCTGTATCGTAAAGAGCATTGTGTAAATAAATGTGGTCTTGTTTGTGACTGAGTGCGTGTGTTCATCTGTGAAGGGCTGGCATCCTATCCAAGGTTTACCCTGCCTACTTTCGCTGTAACTGTCAAGTAACCTAGAACACTGCACAAATGAATGAAAGCTGTATTTAGTTATTTATTTGTTTGGCTAACACTTGTCTTTTTTATATATTTAAAGCTTAATGTAGATACTTTAAAGGGGGGAAAAAAACATTGAATCCTTTTGGAATCTTTTCACACAGTGGTTGTGGGTCAAGTAGGAAATTTCCTGGCATACAACGCTGCCCCGGCAGTACTGGTCGCTCCTCTGGGTGCCCTTGGTGTGCTCTTTGGGTGAGTTTAACACGGCACGTCGCTCGTCATTACACTGCTTTTCTGAGCGCCAACTCAGTATCTCAGGCATTGTTTGCATTGTTCACATTCTTGCTGGCCTTGCTGGTCGACTTTAGTTTCAGTGGAAAAATACATATGTAACATTTCTTTCACAAGATTTAAGCAGGTGCTTGTTCAGGTATGCCTAACACACATTTAGGAAACTAATAAGCGCAAACGATCCTTTGCATGAAACAAGCAGTGCAATGTCAAAGTGTAGGATAAATAGTAGGCTTCTACAGTCGCAGACGCAAGGATCCTTTAGTTAAAATGAAAAGTTTTTAGGAAACACTGTCACTCTGTTATTGTTCGGCACCGGAGTCTCGAAGGCAAAGTGTGTGGTTGTCCGGGGGCCCTGACTGTGCACTTTTAGGAATGGTGCTGTCATTGTCGCAGTTAAATTGTTTGTGTGTGTGCTGTCATTGTTTCCCCCGCTGCAGGACCTGGGTGGCCTGTAGGAGGCGCTCATGTAACAAAAAGCTGAGATGTCATTGCCCTCACCTGTATTCCACACATTTTATATCTACATTTTTACATTTATTCTCATACTAACACTTTTCTCCAAAACAACGTAATGGACAGAAGTAAACAAAAGTGCATCAACAACAGATGAAAAGCTTTACATACAGATATGCACTTAGTGAAACAGTCGTTTTGTCCAGTACCGCTGTTTACACTGGCGTATGTTACAGAAGTAGCCGAGTATAGAATTGAGTCTGGGAGGAAATACAAAGATGACCATCACAGATAATGTGATGCAAACTCATGGAGCGATTAGGAGAGAAGGGGGGGGGGGGGGGGGGGGGGGGGGGCGGGGCAAGACATGCTTTAAACGGCAATGGCATCGATAAAACGGCGTGGAAACTACATTAAGAGACTGTCGTATTCAAGATGTCTATCTCAACTCATGTTTCAGCCCTCACTGCAATGCCACCTAATAATCTGGCATCTGTTCTTCAGAATGGTGGTGCAGGATAGCAGCTAATACAATTATTTATTCATTAACAGTTCACACTTGCAGTTGACATCAGTGCTGATGCAGGACAGCAACACAAAAAAGCACTTTGTGTCAACGGGTAATGGCTCCTATCTTGCTGCTTCACAGCCTTGTGTTGGAAACATAACCACAACATTTGTTTTGTGTCGCAGGGCTCTGTTGGCCTCCTGTGTGCTACAGGAGCATTTGAACATCCTGGGCAAGCTGGGCTGCCTACTGTGCTGTGCAGGTTCTACTGTGCTCATCATTCACTCACCCAAGTCAGAGAATGTGAACTCTAGGGCAGAGCTGGAGGATAGGTTTGCCGATCCAGGTGTGCGACGTTTCCGTGCTGTACTGTGTAGGAACGCATAGCAAAACATTTGGATTTGGGGTATTTGTTTGTGGCTATAGTGTCTGGGAGGTTCGTCCTATATTCCAGACAGGCTGATCAGGTGCATCCGTGACTCTGAACTTCTCTTCAGTTGTGATGCTTGTGAAATTGTTGAGTGAACACTGTCTAAAAAATATGAATGGATGCCCAGTGAGAGACAGTGCACTTATGCCCCGTTATCCGGTCCTAATTTGTTCTTGAAAACAGAAGGAATATCAAAAACACTGTTATAAATAACACTCAGCCCTTTACATAATCATGTTTTGTTTTTGTGGTTTTTTGTTTTTACTTTTCATTGCTGAAAAATATATATATTTTTTTTATTTCATTGCATTTGCAAAGCTTTTTAGAATTGTACAGGTTTAAAATAAGACACTCTCTAAATTTAGTGTGATTCTGTGTGGATTGCCTTGAGTTAAACACAGGCTGTATGACATGTTTAAATAAATGATTAGAAAATTTAACACGGTGGTGCAAAACAGGATGCGAACACAAGTGTGGAGGCAAGACCATAGAGTGTTGGAATGCAACTGAGAGTGTGGGTACATGGTTCCCACAATGCAGTGCCTCTCTGTGTCCCTCAAACTGCAACTTGGCCATATTTTAAATGCAGCCTCAGTGTATGACTTGGGACCAAATGTCACAGGCCCAGGCTAGATGAATAAGTGAAAAACAAAATATCAGGAAACCTGTTAACGGGGAATGAGTATGTCACACAATGGCCAAGGATCAGTGTTTCATGTCATTAAATCTGCTTTAATGCTGCAGTTTCTGAAGTGCTGTATTTGGCTAGTTATAAAAAATGACCATGTGAAGTTCAGGAGATGCTGTCTGTTTTAGTGATGTGTGTTTCCTCTCTGTGCAGTGCTGTGGGCCTACATCTCTGTGGTTCTCGTGATCCTGCTCATGTTGATCGTGTGGGGGGCCCCAGCCTACGGCACCTCTAACATCATGGTTTATGTGGGCATTTGTTCTCTGCTGGGTACCTTCACCGTGCCCAGCTGCAAGGGCCTGGGCTTGGTTGCACCAGACGCCCTCGCTGGCACTGCCTCCAGCGTCAGGGTGCTCGGCTTGTTCCTGAGCCTCCTGGGAACACTCGCGGTCAGCGTCCTACTGCAGTTCACGTTTATCAATAGAGCTTTGGAGATTTACAGCTCCAGCATGTTTGAGGCTATATACTACGTGGCATTCACCTCCAGCGTCGTCCTTGCCTCGGCCGTCCTGTTCAGGGAGTGGACCGCACTGGGTGTTGTGGATTGCTTGGGCATGATGTGTGGACTCATCACCATTTTTGTTGGTGTCTTCCTGCTCCACATTTCACAAGAGGCTTTGCTTTCCTGGAGACAACTGAAAGCAGCAACCAAAGAAGACTGATCTCAGTGACTGGTTGATCTGAGAAGACTGCAGCCTATTAATTTTTCTCTTTGGACAAGTGGAATTCTTTTAGTGCCTTAAAATAATTTCTAAAATATTTACACTGGTTTGTTGGGTATAAAAGTGTCAATCTAATTAGATGTACTAAAATTATAAGCAGAAAATAACACCTAAATATTTGGACATTAATTCCTAGTGCAAGTGAAAAATAAGTTTTTCCTTTTGGGGAAGATTCCAAATGTAAATGAAATTACTACAGCTTATTTCAGGGAGGCATAAAATAACATGTAGAGTTGTGGCCAAAAGTATTGGCACCCTTGCACTTTTTGCAAACAACTCTCAATTTTCTCTAAAAAATAAGTTTGAATTAGCAACCCCAAAACATCATCGAACCTCCCCCGTGTTTCACTGTGCAGAAGGTGTTCTTTTCTTCAAGTCACAGATCATTTTAAGTCTGGGGTGTCAGTAATTTTGTCAGTGCCATTTCTTTTTTTACTGTCTGAATGAAACACAAAGGTTCTGTAATTAAAAAAGAATGGTGGAGACCAAATATTTTGATCAGCTTCAGCTTATTTTAGAGATTTTTTTTGCTAGTAAGTACTGCAAGGATGCCAATATTTTTTGGCCACGGCTATATTTGTTATTCACTTGTAACCAAAAAAATGCTTTGTCGAGAAACCCCGATTAACTGCATTGGCAAGTGTGTTTATGTGCACACAGATTTGCACACTCTGTGCTCTTCTCGCTGGCTGAATGTGGACTGGCAGCATTTTTCCCCACAAGGAATCCTGCTGCATAACACTAGCAGAAGACAGGTAGGACGTGTCCCACATCGAGAGTCAAAATGCAAATGAGGACACAATGCCCATATGTCAAAATATACATTGCCTGATACAGCCTGGGGTTCTTTAATTCCAGTTTGCATAAACAAACTGGGAATTGACAAATGCATAAAGTAACAAGCTAATATTATAATGTTTTATCTGCTGAAAGCAGAGAAGCAATTTTCTTTCCATTTTTCCACTGTAATACAAATTCTGACCATTAATTTAAAAATGCCACAGTACAAGAATGATGTTGCAGAGAACTAATAAAATCTCTTAAAATGGCACTGGACTTTGTTTTGAACGCTTTTGATCGCTGACAGATGGAGCACCTTAAACCAAAGATCTCCGTTTTTCATCTTCGTGGAGGAACATGAGCGGAAGCTCAGCGTCAAAGTGGAATTTCAGGTCTGTCTTCTCTATAGTTTCAGTAGGGTCCAGTATGTCATTTCACATGTCTTCCCAACCTGCAGCAGATCAGCTTTTTGGTGAGTTACATTACACTTTTCAGGCTGGTTTTAAATAGTGTTACTGAGCCAAAAAATATCATTTCTATTAAAGGGTGAAGAATTTAGTATTAGGTACCATATGGATACCTGATAAAAGCTAACATCTTTTTCTCTGTTATACCAGAAACATCATGGGAGTTCAGTTGTGACAAATTGTGCAGTTTAAATGTTGTGAAATGATAGTTGAAACAAAGCTCTTTTGAACGTTATCGCTGAGGCTGTTTGAGAGTTGGGGCTTTTGGGGAGGCATATTGTCCTGCCGCTGCTGTGCTTCCTGAAGAAGATCCACATGCAAAATTTCCCATATTCACAGTAGCAAGGGCTGAAGGACTGTTTTTTTTTTTTTTTTATTTAGTTTACAGCGTATGAGCTTCTTTACACTTTGCTACACCGTTATTACTAAAATACCAAACAAGAAGTTCCAAAAGTGCCACACCTCTTCCTAGTTCATATAAATAATTTAGTGAAATTGTAAACCATGACATCAGACTTCTATTTGGTTTCTGCTATTTGCGTAACCTTGTATGGTTTAGTGTGTCTTCTGTTTGTGTTTGTATTGCCCTCTTGACAAAGGAGATTTCTCACGAGTCCTGGAATGGACTTGTAGCGTGTTATGGATGCAAATCGTAAGTGTATACACCACTAATAGAAGGATTAAAAAGAGGGTGAAGAAGTGTTGAAGTGAAAAAGTCTGACATACAACCTTCTCTATAGTTGCGGGGGAATTAAAGTACCACGGCACGGAGGGAGATTCGTGTTGCATGTATGAGAACAATACGGCTCCCGCTGAGATGTCAGCTGTGTTTTCAAAGGGCTGATCTCCCCACAGCAACACATTATTTAAGTGCAGGAAAGATGTGACATCATGGTTTATTCTGAGCGAACGTAGCTGCAGTGACTCATTCGTTCACTCATCATCACGTAACTACTTGTCCAAGTCAGGGTCACACTCATCTGAGGCCTATTCCAGAGACACGGGATGTGAGGAAGGAGTCATTAGTCCATCACAGGGCGATCTCTCTCTCTCTCTGTCTAACGCAGACAGACACTACAGGGAATTTTGAGTCACCATTTAATTTACATTTATTCATTTAGCAGACACTTTTCTCCAAAGTGATGTACATCTCAGCAAAAATACAATTTGTGAATTACATTGAGAAAGACATGGCTGCAGATGTGATTCTTACGTAAGCCTAGTTTGTTACTTTCCACTTGATGCACGGATGTTCATCGCTTGAGTAGGTGCGTAAAACGCTGGATAGATGAATCCTGATAGCCTTCCTACATTTTGTTTTTTTTAAGAAGGTACACAAACAAACATACACATACAATGCCAGAGTAGCGGCTGTGTAAAGGCTTATCTGGGGATGATCATAAAGTTACAGTGCGTGAACATTTACACCATACATGACCTGGAGAGATCTTGGGCGAAGTGAGTCTGGAAAAGGTGAGTTTTCAGACCTTTCTTGAATGTAGACAGAGTTTCAGCAGTTCTGAGTGAGAGGGGGAGGTCATTCAACCACAACGGAGCCAGACCCGAGAACCTCCGTGCTGTTCGTGCGCGGGACAACCAAGCGAACAGAAGTAGATGAGCGAAGGGTTCTGGTTGGGGTGCTGCGGTTGATCAAGTCTTGTAAATAGCTAGGAGCAGTTCTATTGACGCATTTGTAGGCAATAACCAGGGTCTTGAATTTGATCCGGGCAGCTATAGGAAGCCAGTGCAGAGACATGAGTAGAGGAGATACATGGGAACGCTTTAGCAAATCAAACACAACTTGTGCAGCAGCGTTCTGTATCAGCCGTAGAGGTTTGATGGCAGTAGCAGGAAGGCCACATGGGAGAGTTGCAGTAGTCCAGATGGGATGTCACCATGGCCTGGACAAGTAGTTGGGCAGAGTCAGTTGTGAGGTAGGGACAGATCCTATGAATATTATGCAGGTTGTATCTGCAGGACCGGGTTGTGGCTTCGATGTGCTGAGAGAAAGACGAGACTTGAGTCAATCGTCGCTCCCATACTCGTAGCCGAGAAGGCAGGCAAAGTGAGTGACTTGTCCAGTTTGATCGATAGATCGTGACAGGAGAACAGGCCAGCTGGGAGGTGAAGAATCTCTGTTTTGGAGAGGTTGACTTTCACCTGAAATACCTGTTTGGACTGGAGGACCAATTCATCCAAAGGAAAAACAAACAAACAAACAAGTGTAAAACGTGCTGATTGCACAAGACCGAGCTGCATTCAAACCCCGAATCTAGAACCCGCAAGGTGCCGGCGCTATCCATCGCAGCACTGGATGATGCCTTGCCCTTTTAGAATGCGTTATTGATAACTAAACACATTAGACAAACCATAAGAAATGGACTGAATGTGGCCATAGAAAACAGCGCAGGCCTAAAGTGCTGTACCTGACTGCCAGTAATATAACGGCGTCCTTCCTTGCAGTTCTGCTTCACGTGCTTTTTGGGCCCAAGTGCCAGAATCCTTCTTCCCATCAGAAGGCAGCAGACATTATGGAGCGCGACACATTTACCATCGTCACTCTGCTGAGCCCTGGACAGGCCACACAGGGACGCGCCTGTCGTCAGTGTCAAAGCCCTTCCACGGGCGCCTCCGCGAGACATTCATCGTGTCCGTTACGCAAGCGGAGCATCTGAACACACAGCTTTACTCTTTGGACTGTGTGCGAAACGCTGCAGTTCACACCTGCGGGGTCAGGGGTTCAACTTTAGCTCACGCTCCTCTTTTGACGTGTACGCTACTACACAGTTTACAGCAACTGTCTGTCTGGGCGCTGCCGAGCGCCATTATTACCGCTGGACTCTGGACCCAAGAAGCGCGTGAGCTGCTCGGGCTGCTGCCCTCTTCGCGTTTCCAGTGGCTTGTAAAGAAGAGGCGACAACTGTGTTACTGGGTAGTAACAACCTAGGAAGGAAGGAAGTCGGCAACTTCTTCGCCCGGCTGCAGTGACGCAGCTCGCAGAGGCGGGCCTCGCCCACCGACGCGATGACGCGATGACGTGACGTGACGTGCGCGTTCGCGACGAGAGCGTTCCGGTCGCGGCTGTGCGGTGACAGATGTGGACGGAAGAGAGAACGTGAGCGGGTCTGTGTGCTGTTCGCAGCCGTTCAACCGGGACCCCTCGTTACAGACAGGTATGTGGAGCGCGTCGTCTGCGGGTTGCGGTCGGTGTCGGGGCCGGTTCGGTTCGGTCGGGGTTGTTGGCGCCGCTGGAGCCGCGGGTCCGAGAAATACTAATAATAGTAGTAGGTCGAGGTCGGGGCCGTGTTGTGTAGCCGCCTGCCGAGCAGCAGTTTGGAATAATAATAATAATAATAATAATAATAATAATAATAATGAGTTACTTTCTGCTTGATCGGCGAGGAGGGAGCCTCGAGACGCGAGCGGTGGCGCGGGTCCGACTCCGAGTGCCGCCTGTGTAACTAGGCAGTAACACCCTACACAATGTGTAACACATCATGAGATACTACATGAATGATGGTGTGACGACGACGGTCGTTGTGACGGAGAGCAGCCAGCGAGGAGGGTCCGACCGCAGAGCCCGCCGGTCACTGACGGTGGTGTCTGTCTCCGCGCCGCGTGCGGCCGGGTTCCCGGAAGCACTGGCTCGTGCGCAAACGAGAGCTGCTAGCCTAGTGTGTGTGTCGCCGTGGAGTCCGGCAGTCGTACGGGGTACGGTACGGCTACAAATCATCATCATCATCATCATCATGCGGCTCAGCGGAGCACCACGCGTACCGGACATACTCTCTCTATCTATATGTGATATGTAACCCGTACACTGGACGGTGTTTATTATTATTTATTATACCTTCATTTATACTAGACTATAGTAGTACTGTCGGTCTTTATGCCTACACGTATAATAATATACTATTCCTCATTCGGCAACCTATACTAGTATATATACTACTAGGTTTTTATGCCTTCATACCTTGCGGAACACTACAGGCATCCCTCCGTTTACTTGTGCTTTCTGTGAGTCTAAGTGTCATGTCATGCTGAATTCAGAAAATTATTCAAACCTTTAAAAGAATGCATTAAAGCTGCATCAAGATCTAAATAATCGTTCAAAAATGACTGAAAATAAAAATGCCATCTCCGCAAGCTCCTGCTCATCCCACCCCATCATCATGTGCATCGGCGCTCGTCATCACACGCCTTTCGCTTTTGTTTCATCCACTCAGCTCTCCACGGCGGCAACCACCGCACCCCCTGCTTCGTGGCGCTGTTAAGAGTCGTCGGAGTCCCTAGCACACCCTTTCATGATACGTTACGCTTACGTGTATTCGTTTGGCCGACGCCTTTCTTCGAAGCGACTTCCAATGAACTCTGTGTAGTGTTATCAGCCCACACACCTTATTCACCGCAGTGATTTACACTGCTAGATACACTACTTACACTGGGTCACTCATCCATACATCAGCGGAACACACTCTCTCTGTCACTCTCACGCTGCGGGTGAACCGGAACAGGATGTCTTTGGAGTGTGGGAGGAAACCAGAGCACCCACAGGAAACCCACACAGACACGGGGAGAACATGCAAACTCCACACAGACATGATTGCGAAGTACAGCTGATTTGTCACGTTCCACCGTACAAACCAACGTACATCACGCGAGAAGCTGCATAGTAGTTTATCCATTATTCAACAGTTTCAATCGTAAAGCGATCGAACGTAAACATCGACGCGTTTAACATCCGCTTAAGAGATCACGGGAGAAGCGAGTCGGGAAGAGGTGAGTTTTAAGACCCTTCTTAAATGTAGAGGGACCACGAGTACCCACCTCGTACGTCGCTCGTACAACACAAGTACTCACCTTTTCCCTCATACGGTGGAGGCCAGCGTGAAGAAAAACGACTGTCTCCAAAATATTCTAAGTCGACAGTTCGTAACCCAATGACCAAGTGTGTACAGGTGGTCCTCGACTCACTCTGTTCCCGCCTTGACGACCCTGTTTTAAGATGACCTGGACAAATGTCCCAAATCTCCCCAATATTAACCGTTAAGATATATAAATCATTACACACGTGAATGCCATGTTGTTTAATAAGGCTTTGTTATAATGTTTCGCAAAATTTCACACATTTTCATAACATTAATGATGGAACGATGATTACGATTAAAATACGGTAGAGAATTATAATTATGCCGCGCTGTTATTTCCACTTTCATTCCTAAGTCTTTAGCTTATTTGTTTCAGCACCAGCAGAAGGGTTTTGTAAACAAAATGCAATCGCTGCTGGACCGAGACCCAAACGGTAACAGACATGACCGTGTGGCCAACTGTTGTTATCACACAGCAGATGGAGCAACGCTCGGACGGTCAAGGACTCGAAAGTATTGTAGTAAGTTTGACGGGACGGTTGTCGTGAGTCCGGGTCGTCGAGGGGCCACCTGTACTGTATACTTTCCCTGATGTACTACAAATGTACCTTCGTACCACCACACATACACTCTACCTTCATATCTACTCTGCATACCTTCATAACCCTTGATGAAGTGTCGGGTCTTTCTTTTGCTGCAGGCTCTACTTTACTGTAGCGTTAGTGTGTCGCGTCCTCCTTCCCGCGTGTGGTTTGGGACCCGTACTTTGGCTGCAAGTCGACACGGTCGCGGCCTGGTCGTCGGTCTGTCGTCGGCGTTCCATTGGGCCGTACAGGGAGGCACCGAAGCTGCCGTTGGGACAGCTCCGCAACGCTCGAGGGCGGCACTGTAGCCCCTGCGCTGTAACGCCCCACAGGTGGCGCTAGTGGCAAGAGTGGGACACCTGGTATCATAGCGGTTAGAGCCGCTGCCTTTGGACCCAAAGGTCGTAGGTATGAATCTCACCTCTGGCTGTACGACCCTTGAGCAAAGGGCGCTTACCCTAAGTTGCTCCAGTAAAATTACCCAGCTGTATACTGTAAATTGGTGAATAATTGTAAAGCAGCTTAACATCGTAAGTCGCCTTGGAGAAACGCATCAGCTAAACGAATCAACGTAAATCTCGATCCCTGTAGTAGTGCGCTTCTCGAGGTGCCCTGGTTTCCCGGCGCTAACGGTGCGGTACCTCACAGGGGCCAAGTGGACAGAAGGTACGTTGTTGATCATCGCGCTTGTCCCCCTGCTTAGGCGCCGCCGTCGGCCTGAACTGCAGCGGCGCTGGGCCGCAGCTCCTCTCCGGGGACGTCAATGTGACGGGCCGCAGCGGCACCTTCGGCGCGACGATGGGTCAGGAGCGCAGCAAGTACGACTTCTACATCGGCCTGGCGCTGGCCATCAGCTCCAGCGTTTTCATCGGCGGCAGCTTCATCCTGAAGAAGAAGGGTCTCCTTCGCCTGGCTAGGAAAGGCTCCACGCGAGCAGGTGCCCGCGTGTTATTTCTGCTCTAATGCAACCGTATTGTCAGCATAACTTATTTTATTTATAAATCTCCCCCCCCCCACAATCTGAAATGTTGACTTGAATGTCGTCGTGGATGAGAGCCGAAAGTGACTGCAAGCATTGGCATGACGTGACAACACCCCGAGAGCAGTAGGTCGCGGGGCAGGGCGAGGCGAGGCAGGGCGGTCGGCCTCGGCACCATTGCGCCACTCGCTGTGTCAACACACCTTTTATTGCTCCCAGTGTTTGTTCAAGGTGCCTTGTGCCCCGCCTTGCCTCTCCTCTCCACTACCGCTGGAGTTCCCACTAGCGCGGATTGTGGCCAACACCCCCCGGCCGCGCGTTCAAGGCGCCTTAACGTTTGCGTCTCCTGTAGGCGTGGATTCTGTCGGCGTGACCCGTCCTCTCGAACAGCAGGGACATGCAAAGAATGCAACATAAAGCATTTATACCAATGTGTTTGTGCCAACCTGAGTCCGAGTTCAGCTGAGCAAGCAGAAGAAGTGAGTCTCGAGTGTAACCTGCCCTTCCTGCGTTCACAGGCCAAGGCGGACATGCGTACCTGAAGGAGTGGCTCTGGTGGGCAGGCTTGTTGTCCAGTAAGTGACGCGGTGCATCGCTCATCCGGTCCGGGAGTCCCGGGCAACCCCCGTCGCGGTGAAACGCTTCCGAGGCTTGCTCCACCAGTAGAGCGGACGCAGAACTGTGCTTTTCCGGGTGGTGCAAAAGGTATGTCGGATGCGTTCGTTCCCCTCGGCTGATGGCTGCTGCTCTGCTCTGCTCTTTTGCAGTGGGAGTCGGGGAAGCGGCCAATTTTGCAGCTTACGCCTTCGCTCCAGCTACGCTGGTCACCCCCCTGGGGGCTCTGAGTGTTCTAGTGAGGCAAGTACCTCCACTTTATCATTCTGTGTCGTCGTCGTATTCATGTACATCAATCAATCAGAACTCAGATTTCGAAAAAGATACTCCGCGTTGCTGCTGTTACTTACTCATTTAGCTGACACTTTCCTCCAAAGCAACTTACAGTTATTGACCCATTTGTACAGCGGGGTTAGTTTTACTCGAGCGATTCAGGGCAAGTACCTTGATCAAGGGTACAGCAGCGGGATGTGGCATTTGAACCTGGATCCTGTGAGTGGAAGGTGGTGGACCTAACCTCTGCGCTACCTGCTGCCTGTGTCAGCAACATGTTGCATTTTATGGGTATTTTAAGGCAGCTTAACATGACATACGTCACTTTGGAGAGAAAGAGCAGCTAAACAAATAAATGTAAGTGTAGTTTTTCTAACGCTTACTTTTATTTGTGCTGTTGGCAAGACATTTGTGTGCATTGCGCATTTGTGGAGAGAGGTTCAGCAGCAGTGGCGCTGACTGATTTTGCTGGTATTGCAGTGCCGTTCTGTCCTCCTACTTCCTGTCAGAGAGGCTCAATCTGCACGGGAAGCTGGGGTGTATTCTCAGCATCCTAGGGTCCACCACCATGGTGATCCACGCCCCGCAGGAGGAGGAGATCGACAGCCTGGAGGACATGGCCGTCAAGCTTGTTGATCCAGGTATCGGGCGGTGGTTTAATTCCAGAGGGCGATGTCACGGTGCCGGGGGCTGAAGCCTCATATGTGGCTCTGGTTTCCTAACGCTGAATCGTTTTGCCTGCAGCTGCGTGTTAGGTGCGGGGCACTCCTGGGGAATAGAGTTGAAAGGGTCAGTTAATGGAACTTTGCTCCTTTCCTTTTCAGGGTTTGTTGTCTTTGCAACCTTTGTGGTGATCATAGCCCTCATACTCATCTTTGTGGTCGGACCTCGGCACGGGCAAAGCAACATCTTGGTCTACATCATCATCTGCTCCGTGATCGGCGCCCTATCGGTGTCTTGCGTCAAGGGCCTGGGAATTACCATCAAGGAACTGTTTGCGGGGAATCCCGTTCTCAAGAACCCCCTGTCCTGGATCCTCCTGCTCAGCCTGGTGGCCTGCGTGAGCACGCAGATCAACTACCTGAACAAGGCGCTGGACATATTCAACACCTCTCTGGTGACACCCATATACTACGTGTTCTTCACCACGTCTGTGCTTACCTGCTCCGCCATCCTCTTCAGGGAGTGGGAGCACATGGCCTCGAGTGATGTCATCGGCACCCTTGGCGGCTTCATCACCATTATCGTGGGCATATTCCTGCTTCACGCCTTTAAGGATGTCAACATCAGTCTGGCCAGCTTGGCCATATCCATCCGTAAGGAGGAGCGGAGCCCCCCGATGTCCAACGGCATGACAGCGCATGTCACATACGAACTGCTGGGTAGCAGCACTTCTGTGAACATGGATGAGCTGGAGGTGGGTGTGCCATTCGACAACATCTCCCGGAGGAACGGCACCGTGGCACCGTTGTAGGGCTGCTTCCTTTGGCCCCAAGCTAGGCAGTTATCGTACTGGAAATTCTCACTCCGTTAAAATTGTGTGCGTTTTTTTTTTTTTTTTTTAAAAATACAGAATCAAACATCAGACAATCAGATGGAGAGACCAACTGGACCAGTGAATTGTACTGATGTTTTCTTTTGCCTTACATCTCTTTTGGAGTTGCCTACATGGTATAGGGATCATTGCATTTCTGTGTAGCACTGTAAATATTCCAATGTTTTTAAAATGAATTTTCCTATACTTTATGTACAGAGAATCTGTATTTACATGCACTGAGTTTATTTCTATAAATTGGTTAGGTGCTTTAAATTTATAATAAATCCACTCTGACTGTGGTTGTGAATTGATGAAATAGTTGTAGCTTTTACACGCATCTAAGAGCATCAACTTAAGTTTCCAGCTAAACTTCATGCAAATTCTGATTTACATGTGGCCCTAAGCCTAAAATGCAGAGCTGAATGACGTGATGGTGCCGTCGCCGTCACCGAAAAATAGTAATTCGTACACAGCGAATTCTAATTTTAAAGGCGTTAGTTGGTCTCCCAACTCCGGCACTGCCTCGACCCTATGCCCACCAACACGTGAGCAGCTGTCCTGTAATTAGTGCTTTCCCAGAAGCCCCTGTAGGAACTTTTTTTTTTTTTTTTTTTAAATGGTTTTGGTGGTTTGAAGCACAAGGTAAAGGAACAGCTCTTAGGGGTTATCTATGATGAGCACAACCCTCACTTGTTTCCAGTGTTTGACATCATTGTCCAGCTGCAAGATGTCAGTTTTTGAGCCACTTAAATGATTTGTGTGTCAAAGGTGGCATCTTTCACACAACTTGATGCCATGAGTCTTAGGTTTTAATGTTTAAATTGAAAATGTTTACTCAAGGTTAAAATTTCATTTATTTAATTTGAAATGAGGTTACAAGAGCTCAAATACAAAAGTCACAAGAAATATGGTGATAAAGAGATTAAATGTTACCAGAATAAAGGTTGTAGAATAGAAAACTAGCATGCATTCAACAGCATTAAGAATATTCCCTATTGGCAAACCCATTTCATGCGGTAGCACATTCACTGCATAAGCCTTAAATAATCATTTTATTTTAAAAAAATGCATTTGCAGTCCCTTACCATTTCCCACATATCAAAAACAGAAGTATGGTAGTACTCTAATAAAATGTTAAACAGTCATAGAATAAGTTTTTAAGGCACAAAAGTTTACAAAATCATTCTCCAAAGGCCATAAGGATGAGCTTTTTTGGTAAACAGCTGCCAGTGTTATCAAATTCTGCATCATCCATTCACTGGCCCTTCTGCTTCTCAAACAGCCAATCAGAGGATGCTTTGTCACCTGCTGAAAAGCAACTGACCAATAAAGGGTTGGAATATTGAATCCAGCCTGCCAGCTGATGGCAGGGTTCTTTGATGCTGGTTGTATGGAAGTTTTCATAGCTATACTAACTACACACTGGAGTACTTGGAGCTGGAATCTCAGTTACTGGCCAGTGACTGGTGAATGGGTGGCTGGAAGCAGCGAACGTGTTCCACTGGCATGTTCTCCCCATCCCCCGATTTCAGGTACTTGCTCAAGATGGCAAAGATTTCATCATTGATCACCTGGAATTTACGAATGCGGTCCACCATCTTTTTCAGAGGCTGATGTGCAGGAAGAGAAAAAGGAAAAACAACCATAAATAGGAATTAATAAATACATCTCCATACTTAAGCTTTTTAATAAAGGAAAAAAAAAAAGTATTTAAGCCATGTATGTAAAACCCTGCTGCGAACGCAGTCTTCCACTTACTACACTCTTGATGACCTCATCCTTGCCATCATGCTTCTGTACTTTGAGCAGGTGGTAGCTGAAGTCCAAGATGTCAAAGCGCCTCTGCTGCCCCAGCAGAGTGATGATCATGCAGCCGGCCCAGTGCAACCCGTCCCCAAAGCACTGCCTGCCAACAACACAGAGCATCAGAAGCTGCCCAGCTCACAGACGCTCAGCATGACACCCAAGCACACATTTTAACACATGTAAGCACCGGGGTTGGGTACTGGTTTCGCATGTTGTTTTGAAATCATCACTGACGACTTCTGGGTATACTGCTCTAAGTCGCCAATATAAATTCTTTCATCTCCTGTTTCCACTGAATAAATACTGAGGACTTAGTGGTACCATGATAAATATTAACTTTTATTTAGCTGAAGCCTTCATCCAAGGTGACTTAAAATGTTAGGTAGTCAAAGTGACAATAATGGACCACACCGCTACTTGTGTACACTGAACAAAGATGTTCATTTACATTTACTCATTCAGCAGATGCTTTTATATCCAAAGCAACGTACATCTCAGAGAAAATACAATTTGTACATAGGGAGAAAGAGTCGCAGATGTGTGATTAAGTAAACAGCTTCCTTCCACTTTATGCACCGATGTTCATCGCACAAGTAGGTATACAAAACTCAGACTAATCCTGATCACCTTTCTAAAATTTTTAAATTTTATTATTTTTAAAAAGGTACACAAACATTTACATACAATACAGGAATAGCGGCTGTGTAAAGGCTTATCTGGGCACGATCATAAAGTCACGGAGCATGAACATTTACGCTATACATGAGCTTTTCTCCAAAGCAACTTACAGCGTTAAGTTACCTACAACTTTTAACCCACTTATACAGCTGGGTTAGCACTACAGTTAGGATTAGAACCTATGACCTTTAGGTCCAAAGACAGCAGCTCTAACCACTATGCTACCAGGTGGCCTACATCAGACAAGAAAACTGATGTAGCGGGTACGAAGCTGGTATGAGGACAGACGGCTACTCACTCCACTGTGAACTCGTGTGCACCAACTGGGATGCAGTACACAAACTGCATAGCACTCCAAAGCCGGTGGAACTCCACGCACTCGTCCACATGCATCACACCGTTGCTGGGCAGCGGCCCGCGCCATATAGGGTCATCCAGGAAGCCGCGCACACGGGTCAAGATGACCTCAAACATGGACAGACCACAGCAGAGACGCTCCTTGGTCAGCAGGTCACCTTCTCTTGCAATGGCAATTTGCTACGACAGAGAAACAGGACAAACTGAATAAGGAACATCTTACTGTTTAACACTGTTCTCCTTGAAAGTACTCCATCTCCAAAGCCAAAACACATGCAACATGTGGTTATCTTGCAGCAAGCGACAGTATTTGACTACACGAGAAGCCAAAATTATTGAAGTGTAACAGCCAAAGCTACCTGGGGTGTGCCCAAGCGCTCGATCAGAGGGACCAGGTGCAGGGCCGCATACTTGGTCTCTAGGCGTTTCATCTTGGCATCCAAACGCTCGCCCTCTGTGTAGAGAGAGACGCTTGCGTCACCCACTGGTGTGACAGTACCACAAGCTGTCTGTCAAGCATAAGGCCACGCTTACCTTTGACATGGACCCTTGGGAGAATGTTCTGGAAAGGTGCAGCATGTAGGAGGTCACACACTTCTTCCTGAGACTGGTGAGAGAAAAGCAGAGTATTCAGATTAACAGCAGTGTGCGACAACTTCCAGTTCTGTAGCAAAGGTGTGTCAGTGCCATTACTGAATCACAAGACAGATGATGCAAGACTGCTTAAAATGGGCAGCAATATATGTAAACGATCTGTTATAACCAGCATCACTGCAGCAGGAAATTAAAATGCAGCTGTGTTGCCGTGACAACGGAGAGCTGACTTGGAACATTAAAAACCATGTCCCTGTAAATCATGTGAGAACTCTCAAATCCGTCATCACACAGCTATGATGTATGAATATCATAGGGGTGCAATACAGTGTTAATGGGTTTTGTGAGGAGGGCAGAGCGACGGGGAGACGCACCAAGCTCTGCTCGCTCAGCAGACAGAAGAGTATGGCATTGCCCACTTCTCGCAGGTTCTGAAAGCACACCGTCTTCAACTCGGCATACTCCACAATGTCCTTAAGCTGGTGGTGAAAGAATTCTAGAATGCCTGCAGAGACACAATTTAACAGCCTAACACAACACAACAATGGAATTCACTGGTTTTTCATAACAAGTCTGCCTTACAGTAACACTCAGGAATTCAACAGAAATCCACACCCGGGTGTGAACATACAAATTCATCATACTTCAGAAATAATATGAAATCTTAATTCCTTTAGTCAAGCACTATTCTATTGGGTCTAAACATTAATTTAAAAAAAAGCAAAACCAGGTAATTTTTCCATCTCACCAACAAAACTTACCAGAATATCCAAACTCAAAAGTGAATTTGGTGTTTGTGAACAATTTTGCAAATACAGTCATGAGACAAAACAGAAGCACTGAAATGTTACCTGCTTTTAAAGACCACACTAATTTTGTTTATATTTTACTTTTCCTTATACAAAATGACAAGACAACCCAAAAGCGGTTTACTCATTGAAAATAATGTTTTTATTGTCCGCGCTTTTTCTACATTTACGTGAATGGTTTTGTACCTGTGCTTGAGACAATTACTGTGCAGCTTTAACACTGTATTGCACTGGAACTGAACTGTTCCCTTTCACTGACTGAAATAATCAGAGCAAAGCCAGCTGACATTGTATCAACTATTTCTACCTCCGTTGTGAAAGTGAAATGACCACGTAATGGGCAAAAATGCTGCCGTACTGAACCATAAGCCCATTACACGAAAAGGGTGTATATACTTTCATAAGCCGTTGTGGCATTGTACGTAACCACCTTAGACAAACCCTGACTGTATCTGTACTCCAGTTTTCACACGTCTTGAGTGCTTTCTGCCAGTAAGGAACGTTATCTTTTTGTTGCATAATTTTACAATACTAAAAAAAATTAATGCAGTGCAGCAGCATAGAACAACTGTTTATCTACTGTCACTTGATTTAAACATTAGCCACATGTGGCAGTTGGCAAATGTTACATTGCCCACACATATAAATGAATGTTAAACACACCAAGTCACTTGCCTTTCACAGCACATGATATGGTGCAAGGGGTGCATCAAGTAAGAAAACAGCAAGAGGCCACAATAGTGTTAATTTGGCCAGTGGATCATGATACACACATGCTACCACTCAACAGGCACTGCTATCCCCTCTCACAGAGTAGACTGCAACATAGTTGGCCTATACTACATTTAAATTAAGTGTAGCTACTGAATTTGTCCTGTGACAAATTAAATTTATATACATAGTTAAAAAGCATCAGCTCTCCAATTTCCTGAGCGTCAGCTAATGCATTTTTCATATTTTCTCCAAAATGCTTATTGCGATGCACTGTGTGTTATGATTACCAACAAAGAAAGTCTTAATTTATTTAACAGACTTTCCAACCCAGACTCTGGTATGAAACACTGAACATGTGAAATGGTATCTGACAGATGGTGCACCCAAGGATCACTCAAGGCACTCATCAAGGAACTGATTCACCAGCAGTGTTCTCCATGGTTTGTAGGGTGTTAGAGCACACCATGGTGGCCAAGACTGCCACTAGCACTCAGACCTAAGCCCTCCTCACTCACCCGGAGAGCCATACTCATGTCGAGGCAAGCGGCAAATCTTCGGCATAACCTCCATCAGGGTCTTGACATACTGCAGGATGGTGCCCTGGAGCTTTGAGGGGGAGATGGTGAGAATGAGAAGGAAAGTGAAAGATAAGCCTCAAAAGAAGACATCCAAGTAAGCTCGCCCAGTATGGATCCAGGCCTGTAATTCTGGGTTTGGAAAAACAGCGTGTCGAGTGGAAGCTGTGGTAGGATCACTGCCTGCCCCAGAAGACCACAGACAATATCTGCTTGCATTACAGCAGAGAGTCCTCCACCCTGCCAGGGATTCATTTTGTCAAAGAAGCTAAAAGTACAGTAAGAGATTAGTAATGCCAGGCCACTATGTTTCCTAGTGAACAAAGCCCTCTGAAAGGATCCATTTATACTTATATCTTTAATAGAAGCCCAACTACATTGTACAGTACATCACGAATTTTTCCAAAAATTGTTACTCTCATTTAACTAGAAACACAAACCACTTTTTTAAAATTTGACTTTAAAGGATTTAGAGGGCTGATGAGTTGCACTTTAATAGTTTACTACTGAATATGGGTTCTCCTAATTGGTACCTGACAGCTCCTCTTACCAGGCTCTTGACAACCTTCAGCAGCTCCTCCATCACCACGGCAATGCCCTGATAGCCCAGCAGCCGGCACATGGCCTTGAAGTGGGGGGGCCCCAGGAAGTTGCGGCAAAAGCCGAATATACTGCTGTAGGCCAGATTCAAGGCCTGTGTGGGAAGATATTTTAACTTTAAAATTAGAGTTGAAAAATAAAGCACTGGTACCAAGTCTGACTACCTGGAATACCAGGTTGTGCTAGACCAATAGCTCTTAACACCAGTCCTGCAGGGCCCCAGTGTTGCCAGGTCTTTCAGCTCTGTACAAAAACTTAATACAAAGCAAAGACTTCTGCTGTAAATAGTTAATTTAGGAAAATTATTCATTCCATTAAATGCTTAGTAACCAAAATAACAGCTGAGGACTAATTTTGCATTTACATTACACATTCATTTAGCAGACACTTTTCTCCAAAGCGACGTACATCTCAGAGGATACAATTTGCGCATTATATTAGTAAATTTAGGCCAATGTAACCCTTAAGTATCAAAGAATGGAAAAACCACAAATTTTCAGAAATTCTCTATAAAGAAACAAACCAAAACCTTGGTTTCATGACACTGGGAAAGTTTGACCTCTACTCTACGTGCCTCTGGAATGTAGTTGCAGCCCACCAATCTAGGGAGGGGTGTCATTTACTGCTCAGCCATCTATTGAGTGAGAGGCAGTAGAAACATACAAAGGAAGGAGTGACAACTGGAAATTAAGAGGGAGATGGAAAAATTCTTTTCCATGCCCACCATAAGTCAGTGCACAAGTATTTAACTTGCTCTGCCTTGTCCTTTAAAGTCAAGGAGACTTAAAAGGGGATGTTGAGGAAAGAAGTATCTTAAACTATGAGCACAAAGATGATTGCTTACCTTGGACCCATACAAGTACTGTGGTTGAGCATTTGGTGGCTTGTCCCTCTGAAACTCCTGAGAAAAGGGCAGGACGGTGCGGACAAACCTGCAAATCGAGAGAGGTAATAAAATGAAAGCAATTTTCACATATGGTAAGTCCTTAGCATATCCATTTCACTCTAGGCATCTGGCTATTCAGTAAAAATACAAGTAATTCATTGATTTCCTCAGAGGAAGAGCTCAGTAAGATACACATTAACTTTTCGGCAGTAAAGCAAAGTGAGGAGTTTGCTGCCATTTCAATTTAAACGTCTGCAAAGAGTCAACTGGAAGCAGGTGGAGAAAAAAAAAAAAAAACATTCTGCAGGACAGCTAGAACAAAAACCCAACCAGGGGATACAGAACGCGCAGGTCCCTCTATGAGGCCGTTTCCCAACCTGGTCTCAACGAGTTGTTCAGTAGTAGAGACAGTCATCTGCTTTGTTTCCATCTGAAAATCTCTCCCATTGCTGATGTTTAAACTAGTTATTCATTTAGAAGATGATTTCCTCCAAAGCATTGTACATCTCAGAGTAAAGAAAAGGCACATTTCACCAACAGTGAAACAATCGATTCTGAAAGTACAGTCGCTGTTTTTGCCAGCAAGCAATACACAAACAGCTACATAGTATTTAAGATAATATGAGAGTTTATGGAGTGCAAAAATCAGGAAAGTGGGTCCAAAAAAAAAGACATTTTGAGACCCTTCTTGAATGTTGAAAGAAAATCTGCAGTTCTGAGGGACAAAGGAGAAGTGGAGAAGCAAAGCTAAGGCTGATATATTTACCAGAAAGGGATAACAATGAAAGAGAAAAACCCAACCATTTGTAAATTCATGGTTTAATTTGCAAATAAAATAGCATGTTTGTGCTAAACTGAATTCAAGCACCAAGTACTGAAGCACTTGAGACAGAACCTAAAAAACAAAAAGCCACCAGTTCAAGTCCCATGAGAATCCCTACCATTTTACCACATGAAGGCAGCTTTCTACTCTGATGCACTTCAGAAAATATTCAAAATGTTCACCATGTTAAAACCATGAACAGTGCAATAAGTTCTAAATGGAAGTCTACTGAAGAACCAGACCACAGGAAAAATGCAGTAGGTGTTCTGTCCACTCAGAAATTCAGCAGACTAAAATCAATAAAGATTTATACACGAAAATGTTTACAAAATGTGACAGTACACAGTGGAATGGAGGCATCAGTGTGTTTGTCATTTCAGTTTTTTTCAAATAAATCTGTACAAACCATTCATTGCTACTGAGAACACGACAAATTTTCAATGGAGAAAATAGTGTACTTGTACCTGCATATTGGGATGAAACTGAAGCTGTACATTCAGTGTAACATCTGACAACTCTGCATAAATTTTACAAAGACAAGCGCAGAGTAAAGCAACCCCCACCTGTTGGTGGAGCCATTGTAGCAGTAGTTTGGCAGGAAGTCGTAATTGAGTTCCCAGAAGACATGCAGTGTGATGCGGCCATAAGGTGCAGAGACATTGTGATTAGCCTCACGAAACATGGCGTCCATGCTGTCCAGAGTAAGGTATTTGCTCAAGAGCTTGTGAGTCATGCGGTTGACCTCCAGCAGACCATCGAGCTCCTGTGGAGAATAAATAACCAACCTGTTGGACTATGACAGCACCGTTCTGCTTCTGTAAAACATCTC
The DNA here is from genome assembly GCF_900964775.1 of Scleropages formosus. Taxonomy (NCBI): domain Eukaryota; kingdom Metazoa; phylum Chordata; class Actinopteri; order Osteoglossiformes; family Osteoglossidae; genus Scleropages; species Scleropages formosus. Next base: position 20,505,416 of record NC_041806.1, read on the forward strand.
AGTGCTTCTTTGAAACCTGTTACTTCCCTATTTAGTCACAACCAATTTCTAAATTTTTACATGTTCTTTTCAAAGCACAACTATAGACCACTGAGCCACATTCTTCTTTTTCCACTAGGGATTTGTGATTAGTTTCCTGCCACCTGAAAGTGCTCCCAAATGCCACAAGGAAAGACGTGGACCAAGATTCTACAAATCAGTTTTACATAGTGAGTATAACTGATTCAGTCCGTATCTATAAAAGGTCTACTGGGGTAGGAAGGATGAATGTAAGTCGCACCATGATGGAGGTCAGGTCCTCACTCTCGAACCGGCTGATGGCAAGCTCCAGTGACTTGTACATGGCTGCTGACACCCTCTGAGTGATCAGCCTATTCAGGTCAATGGAACGGCCAAGGAGCTGAGAGAGAGAACAAGAGGGGTACATTAGGGGCTGAGAGCCTCTTCCTCCTCCTCTGCCACAACCCTGCATGATAGGTTACCCAATAAAAACCTGGCACTTATGAAACAAACAATCACTATAAATTAAAACACTGATTTCAGATCAAAAACCCTGTCTTCCACTAATCCTAACTAATGTTAAAATGTGCTGAGTACTACATGGATGAGCTAACACAGGGCACAAGTGTGTAAATTTAAAATTTGTGGGGACATTTTGGAAGGTGTAAAGTCTTTAACAACAGAAAAAAAAAGACAGGAGACACACACAAAAGAAAAAAAAAGGAAAAAAAAAAAACTTATGAACTTTGAAAGGTTTTTTGGGGTGGAGTCAGGAATCATTTAATTAGCCGATGTGAGTCAGTGTGCAGTCATCACAATGATGTAAACAGTCATGTGTATGTGAGTAAGCGGGTGCGTGTTGGGAGGGGACAGCACTCTTTCCAGCATCACACGACATGACCATGAGTTTGGACATGGAGGAGAAACCCGTCTTATGAATCCATAGCAAATCCATATAAATCCATATCGTCCTACCTGGACATGCCTCTGTTTCAGCAGGGTCTCATAGCGGTTCGAGGATGGCCAGGGAATGTTAGCACCCTGGTTCTTGCACTCTGTTCGTAAACGCTTATCAAGCAGCAGACTGGAGGGCCATGACAGAGACACAAACATCAGCCTTAGTGCACAACTGTGGCCATTTAAGCCAGTCCTTAAAAAGGTACAGACACATAACCTCACCTTTCCCTATTCTGCGCTCACCATTTAATAGTTTTTTTAATACCTTAAAGTGAAAAAATTATCTAGGCCTGTGTCTAAACATGAGTCACTGTTCTCAACATCAAAGATGCTACAAACCTTCCTGCTAGAATCTTGTAGTAGGCAAATATTTGGTCTGCAAGTTTGTAGACAAACTGGTCAAAGCACAGGTTCACCTGAAAGCAGATGAACACATGTTAACGTCTCTTAAGAGTGTTTCATGAAACTAGCTCAATTTCAGGCAGTCCTAAGCACCTTTCCTGATCATTTTTAAAAGCTGTCCAAAACAGACAATGAGCAGAAATCGGTTTCTACGGAAAATCCTTCGGTTATCACTCCACCAATGGTACTATACACAATACAACAAAAGGAAAATGTCATTTGAGGAGTACACCATACCTCCGCTTCAATCTCATCATAAAGGAACTGTTTCTTGAACTTGGTCAAGGCATAATGTGCACTGTCATTGTACAGATCCAGTGGATACAGAACATATCTGTGAAGAAAAAGAAATAACAAATACCAATTAATCCCAGTTCCCTATGAATACAGCCCCGAAATCTGTGTCTGTGGAGAAACTTCAAGAAACAAAAACACACATTTTACCTTTAAATGTTTCAAAACTGCAATTGAAATTATTCAAAACCTCACGGAAATAATGCAATTTTCCTTTCTGAGAAGTACACACAAAAAAGACTCCTTTTACAGGATGTTCATCAGAAGTTTTTAAAATTAAAGTTTCTCTCAATTCAATGTCCTTTCTAAAGGTATAGAATGAATTGTCCATTTTGGGTTATCATAAGGTTCTTTAGTGCAGCCTGCACCAAAATTCCATTATGGGACAGGAAAAACACCAAACCTTTCAACTGTTACTCTTGTGCTCTACTTTTCAAGTCAAAAAAGAAGTCTTACTCCATCATGGAGGCCTCCTTGGTCTCTAGGATGTGGTCGGTGAGGATCCAGGGCATGGACATCTCAATGGGGAACTGGATCCTGCGGCCCATGGTGAGCTCCAGGAAAAATTCTCGGAACCACAGCTGGGACAGGTCACAGCACTGCTGTAGTGTCTCTGAGAAAGGAGAAATAATATAAATGTACATTTCCCCACCTTTCTTAAAGGTTTACAGCCAAAACGACTGCCTTCTGAATAATTCGCAATCATCGGGTTAGTCTCCTTCCGCACATTTTTAATAGTTATCATTGTATTCCAAAACACAGTCAGTCAGCCTTAAGCGCAAAATGTACCATTTTTGCCACATAGGAAGTTACCTTAAACAAGTTCATTTAGATTTAACTCCTAGCACACTTACCACTGAAATTGAGCAAATGAGTGTAGAAGAAGGATTCCCGGTGGAACTTCTCTATGTCCAAGATAGTGGGTCCCTCCAGGCTGCTCCTAAGAGTCTTTTTGGCACCACTCTTATCTGCGATGAGGGACTCCAACATAGTTCTGACCATGTACAGCTATATTATACATATATACACACACACACACACACACACAGACACACAGTTTATTGGGGGTGGGGAGAGAGCGGACAGAGAAAAAGGACAAGTCAGTTCTTCATAGTCCATTTTAACACACAGACCTACAGCTCCCTTGTTTGGCAAAGTCTAATTAAATATGGCATGTAGGAATGTCACACACATGAAACAAAGTGGCCTTTCAGGTGTTCAAGTCAAATAGACCTATCGATCAAGGTCAAAGGTGCATGATTCTAAAAAGCTTGAGAAATGCATCTCCCTGTGTATCAAGTTTATAGCTAGTGACCTTGAAATTTTCGGCATCTTAACTTAGGATTGTTCCTTCCCTCTTTTCATAATGTATTTTAGAGAAATGCATTTGCAATACATTTTGTTCTCCCACAGCCTTTTAATCAGTGTATTACAAATGAACTGCTTTTAAAATTAAAAAGTTTGTTTTCACCTTTTTTAATAAGACCCTAGAGAGATAAAGCCCAACACATTATACATTTCTGTTCAATATGCACTTATGATTAAACAAAAAAGGTGCACATTTCAAACTGGTGCAGAACCTTGGGAAATCAATGTAAGCACTAAAAGAAGGGTTTGGTTCACTTCTTTCCAGAAGTAAGATTAGCAGTCAACAGTTCTTGTAACCTTATGGTTGCTGGTTTAACCCTCACTCCTAATTCTCGTAGTACTGCTGAGCAAAATCATTACATTGAATTATTCCAGCAAACATCCCCACTTAGATTTATTCATTTGACAGACGCTTTTCTCCAAAGCGACGTACATCCCAGCGAAAATACCCATCATCAATACTATACCAAATGGCACTTACGACAAAGTTTGAGCTAAGCAATGATTTAATAGTAATGGGTAATTCTGTACAAGATGGGGCTGAATTCCTCACAGGATTATAAAGAATCATTGTACCCAGTTCCCAACAGATACCTGTGGGACAAATTTTAAGCATAGAAGTTAGCCTAATATGAATAAGAACTTCTATTAAAAGAGGCTCCTGTACAGATTCCAAAAAGCAACAAATCAGAGGGAGAGGGGGGGAGGAAAAAAAAAAAAAAAACAGTAAGATTCCAGTATTACCGTGTCCTACTCCTTCATATTCCTTCATCAGTAACGCATTAACACCAGTTCCACAAATCTTTCTACTGTGACAGATCCTTACAAAGCTGTACCAAGTGGCATTGTGGTCTGCAACTAACTTTGAACAATGTGAACGCTGAATTATAGAGAACATTAGACATGCTATTAAGAATTCTTCCATTTCCTATGTTCAACAGCCTGAAGTTTAGGGACAACTATTTGTGTCAAAAAGAGCATAATTAGACAAAGACATCCACAAAAACATAAACATGCACAAAGTATCACAACTAAAAGTCGAACTCAAACGGAACACATCAAAAGTTAAATATTTTTAATAGAAACTATGCTGTCATGCACTACAACACTGGCAGCTTAACAGTCAAACTGCTTTAATAATTAGAACTACCCTTGTTTAATGGAGATTTTTACTGTTAAAGACAGTAGTATTTAGAATTAAGAATGAAGTGCATGTGAGATTTCTCTCTATGCTTTTTGGAATGTCATCTTTGGAGGTCAGTATGAACTGCTATGAAAGTTTTGGTTCCTACACAAAGCCAAGGCTGGGGGGGACAGTGACTATGAGACACTAGAACCTGTGTGCTTGAAGGTCCCACGGCACGACGAGGCACTTTGATATCAAAGCCACCCTTGGGGTCTTTCTCTCCACGAAGAGCAGGGTCGTTGTGCGGCTCACGTCCGGTCTCCCAGTCACAGATGGTTTTCCTGATAGCCTGGAGAACGCTGTGGGCAGATCAAGACAGCAGAAGGGAATATCAGCCAGTAATATCAGTTGACAGCAAGTGTGGCAGTGAAAACACCGTAGAATTACCAAAGACAAAGAGGTGGTCAATAATTTTGATGAACTAAAACACACAAGCAAAGAGCTTCAGGAATATTCATAACACGTGGTTGTGGCTACTTATAATGAATTAAACAGCACTCATTGCCAGCAATGTTAAATTTCCATCAGGCCTAAGAGATGCCTTGGGGGCTTGTTAGTCAATCTGACCCACTTTCTAAAGCAGTTGAGCAGTTTTTCTTTGTACTAAGATTATTCACACCAAACCCCCAAGTTAAGAATGTTGTTCTGAAAAACAAGGCAGAGAACATGGCCCAGAGAAGTCTTCTAACCTTTGGATTACATTCTTCTTTTTTTTGATGGCCTGCCGCAGGGGTTCCCGCAGGGTGACCTGGGCAAAGTCCTGCAGAGCAGCATAGATGGTGTGGCGGATAGCGTGGTTGAAGACACTCTCCATACGGCCCATGAGCACCTGCAAGCCTTTTATCATGGCAATGACCTGATGGAGACCAAGCACAGCATTGCCAATAAGCACTCTTGGCCACTACACCTGAATAACTGAATTATACCAAGGAGCTGTTTTACAGCTTCACAGATCCAGCCACCCCATAAAGATCCATTCCACTGTCAACAATCGTTTGTTCTGAGCAGAGTCACAGCAAGCCAGAGCTTTACCCAGCAACATAGTGCACAAGGCCAAAGGGGGAGGGGACACACCCAGGGCAGGACGGGAGTCAAACCCACTGCACCACTGCGACCCCCCCCCCACCCATAAAGATGTCTCGGAAAAAGCTGTGTGGGACAAATCCATTTTCAAAAACCCCTGCTTCCACCACAAATGTTTCAAGGTGGTTTGGATTAGACTTGACTGAAAGCTCAAATTAAACATACTAAAAGAGAAATTTACTCCTCACTTTTCCAGTTCTGGATCAACATTTGGGTGAACAATTATAATGCACTCTGGATGAACTCTCATATCTTGTAACCCTGCCTTGAGAAAGAGTATTAGCAACCCATTAAAAGGGCAATTGGATGGATATGTTATCAGTTTGTTTCACCTGTTTCTGTAGTATAACTGCCAGGTCCCAGAAATTACAGCTGGAGAACGCAAAAGCTATACCCACCTCTACCAAGGCAAACTTCTCCTCGCTGGTGTAGTTGTATCGGGTGGCTCTTTCATACTCCTCCGCATTGTCGGGGCACTCTTTGTTGGAGTACTTGTCTGTGGGGTGCACCAGCTTCCAAGAGTACTGCAAGAAGGCCAAAACAGGGTCTATAGTAACCACAAGACCTGCTCACAAGCCCAAACACAGAGGACCTTTAACACTCAATGTACCCAATAGAAATGCATGATAAATTAAATAAAAAATGATATACTGAAGAACAGGAAAAGGAGAAAAACTAAAAAACTGGCTACTATGGGCTGATGAACTATCATACAAACGCCTTTAATAACACCAAGGTTAGCATGTCAATGTCAAAGTGGCTTTATTGTCATTTCAACCATATACAGCTGATACAGTATACAGTGAAACGAAAACATTCCTCCAGGACTATGGTATTACATAGGCGGCACAGCAAGTAGCGCTGCTGTCTCACAGTGCCTGGGTGGTGAGAGAGAACGTGGGTTTGATCCCCACTCAGTCTGTGTGGAGTTTGCATGTTCTCTCTGTCTGCGGGGGTTTCCTCCGGGTGCCCCGGTTTCCTCCCGCAGTCCAAAGACATGCTGTTCTGGTTCACCCATAGTGTATTAGTGACAGAGAGAGTGTGTTCCACTGATGTATGGATGAGTGACCCAGTTTAAGTAGTATATCTAGCAGTGTAAGTTACCTTGGTGAATAAGGTGTGCGCGCTGATAACACTACATAGTATCCATTATAAGTCACTTTGGAGAAAAGCGTCTGCTAAGTGAATAAATTTAAAAGTACATAAGACAACACAAAGATACTTACACAGGACTACATCAAGTGCACTTGTGTAAGATGTGCAAAACCACACAAGACAGTACAGTAATGACATAAAAACATAACAGTAAAAAACAGAAATTATAATAATAAATACTACAAACATACTAATTACCAGTAGATGAACAGTGCAAAAAAAGGAATTCCTCAAGGAATAGTGTGAACCTTAAACACTGAAGGGAGCTTTCGTTCACTCACATTTAATCAGCTTACATCCTTCCTGCTGCAGGTAAGGCAAAGAAAATTGTTTGGGAGCAAAAGTATGAACCAAAAAAAATATTCTAGACTGGAGGTTTCTTTTTTGCTTAAGGTAAAATGTTAACCATCAGAATTATTCACTTAAGTTCATTGCCAACAGTTTACACAGGCAGAATATAACCCTGTTTTTTTCCAGAATTAATTTAGATTAAGAAACTTTGATCACACTCACATCAGACATAAGAATACTAATACAAGCAGGACAATTAACATCTGCACTGCTATTGTAATTATCTTTTGTTAAAAATCTTATAATGGGTTCGGACATCTAGACTTAAGTTAAAAATTATCTTCTGATCATACTACTAAATCATGTTCCATTATGTGTGCAATTAACTCCAGTGCTGCTCACTTCATAAAGCTTCCAATTTTAGGTGGTGACTGGTTATCCAGTCAGTCAGAGGTGAGGTGGGAAAAAGAAAAAACCACAACTCAGTGTTGAATGTGTAAACAACTGGAATTAAAATTCACTCTGTCAGCTGCTTTATACCTAAAACATGTGAAGTGATTCTTTCATAGTGAGGGTGGACAAAACACGTTCCTGGGCCATCCAGGAGAGAGCAACCCTAACCCATGTCCTTAATTCTCATAGTGACATAGACATGTACTAATTGGCTTAAAATCTATCAAAACAGCATCCTAAAGAAGAAGCTGTTGAATATTCCTAGATCTTTCACACTAGTGCTACTCTACCAGTATGCACATCATCAAGGGTTATTTTTATGAATATCACAACACAACTATAGCATAGTAGTTTAGGGGTTTGTAGGGCTCAGAAATTACAAAATATCTGACTACTGATAATGTTCCAATGTTAGTTTCTATTAAAAATCACGAACCAAAGCAAATAAAACTGGAAGACACGATTCACACTATATTCAACTAAGAAAATTACAATGTGGATTATAATGTTAAGTGACTTATAACAACTTATACCATTTACACAGAGGGATAATTCTTTTTGTATCAATTCAGGGTAAGTACCTTGCTCAAGGGTATTACAGTAGGTGTGGGATCTGAACTCCAGTCCAGTTTTAACCAATAAACTACATTTACACTTATTCACTTAGCAGACGCTTTTGTCCAAAGCGACTTACAACAGGTGTGTTACTAGCCCACACACCTTATTCACCAAGGTGACTACATTGCTATATACACTACTTACAAGGGGTTACTCATCCATGCATCAGTGAAACACACACACACACACACTATGGGGGAACCTGAACAGCATGTCTTTGGACTGTGGGAGGAAACCAGAGCACCCAGAGGAAACCCACACAGACACGGAGAGAACATGCAAACTCCACACAAACTGAGTGAGGATCAAACCCACGTTCTCTCGCACCACCCAGGCGCTGAGACAGCAGCGCTACTCGCTGTGCCACCGTGCCACCCTTATCAGCAACCCCTTATATAAATCAAACTCAGTCTCTAAAAAATAAATCTTTAATACAACAACAGAATAAAAAAAGAAAAACTGAGCAATCACTAGCATAAGATATAAATACAGGGGGAGGTCTGGTTGTCAGTGTGGCAATTTGGCTGACAAATACTTGGTCTGCTTTGGAAAAACATTCCCTTCCTGTCTCAAGATCACATGTCACAGCTAACCAATCAGATGACTGGCTACCTACCACCTCCATGACATGTGCACTCCACTGGGACAGGAGCTGCAGGCCTTGGAGAGACAGGTCAAACAGCTTCCTGTACTCGGCATCCGTCTTCTGTGATTCCTGGCGTCCGGACCCCGTCACCACCTATAATGCACACAGCACATATGATGCAAGTGGAGGTGGCCTTCACACCACACACCCAACCTACAAGTGCTCTACAACCACATACTGCAGTTTCTGTACCTCTATTCTTACAAATATTGGACAAATATTTTTTCCATTAAATCCATTTTCACTGACATCTGTATTAATTTACCTGAACATGGAAAAAATTACCTCCCACTCCTACATAATTACTCAAAGGAAACAGTAACACTAAGTCATGAATACATCTCATATAACTTCATTATTATAAGAGCCACTGAATCCATTTTTGCATACTGTCCATGTGCATCGATCTGGGTCAACAAGAAATGAGCATTTTGTAACCTAACCAAATATATTATATACACAACAACTTAATATTTTAATTAAAAAATTTGAGTGCTCCAAATACACAGAAATAAATGTTTTCAGGAAAAGTACTCCAATGTTTCTAACAAATAAGAGTTCACTAATGTGAAGGCATTAGGTTTGTGTTTGTGGGTAGAAAATTCTATAGAACATATACAGGATAAGACGTTACCATCCAGTGCGCTCATATCAAGAGCTGTACACTAGGCCCGGGTCCAATGACCTGAACACATTGTAATGCCATCATGAATCTCCACAACTCAGCACTAAGAAGCTTGACCTCCTCCACCAACACTACATCAACTCACAGGGTGCCAACATGGGTATTTCACTGGGGTTATCAAGCAGACACCTCCCCTCATAGATGTTTCATTGAGCAAGACCCACAGCCTCAGGAAGGCTCAATAATGAGGCCTGGTATCCCAGACCCACCACCCTCCACACACATACCAAACATCTTCCACCTACAGCAAACCCAGGAGTTGCACAAACAATCACCATAAAACTCAAACAATCCTGACCAACACCTCTAACAATTACACCACTACGTATTATCAAGCTAGTCTACACTGCTCCCGCTGCAAGCCACCTGCTGTCTAGCTTAATGAAACATTACTACAGCCCTCCAACCAGCAGCCCCATCTAACATGATCCATTTTCACCCAAACCTACTGACTAGCCTTTATAGGAACTTCAGACAGCTCCTTTAATGCCAACCTCAATGAGTGGCGTTGAATACTAAATTCCACCAGAAGCAATGTAGCTGATTTAGCCACAAAACCCTGATACCCATCTCTACTGGTTTTATATGTGCTTGCCACCCATTTTCAGTAAAACATCAAAAAAAAAAAAAAAAAAGGTATTTAAAACATTATTCAAAATTACTAAAGTGGCTATTAAGTAACTACATGACGACAAACACACTTCACTACCCTTCCAATGCAAAGATATTCACTGTGTGGTAAAATGGAAGAGAAGTCTCAGAAACAGTGTATGGCAAACTAGTGACCAACACATTCAGAGCCACATAGCTCACCCACCTCACTGTTGCTGTAGCGTGCCAGCTCAGAGATGAAGCGCATGTGGTCATCTCGAATCTGGATCATCTGTTCACAGATATTGTACTGAGGACTGCTGCCTGGGGATGTGCAGGACCACCTGAGAAAAACAGACAGAGCGGGGTAAATCGTTGGCAGTGATGTATATTTTGCTGCCAAAGTAGTTTGTAAAACAAGTTCATAACTTCATCTATTCTAAAATGTTCCAACCAATAGTCAAAAACACATCATAGCTGCTAGAATAGAGCAGTTTCTACAGATCTCACACGACTCACCAGCTGTGCCTGATGTCAATCTGCACAAGCCTCAAAGTACAGAGTACTAACAGCACTGTAAGTCTCACCTGGATTTGTTCTCCTCAAAATGGGCACTGTTTTTGATGTAACGCGATAGCTCAATCTGCATGTCCCCAAAGAGGGGCACCACCTGGAGTTGCTGTGGTAGTCATGAGAGAAAGTAAAACTCTTCAAGAATCACTACATAATTTATGGCAATTCTTCAAACATCTTTACACCAAAATTTAATTTTTTTTTTTGAAATTCATGGTCTCATGAGTCCTGCATCCCCAAACAATCTCACACTGAACTTTCAATCCACCTTGAAAAACTTATCAATTTTAGTCAGATTTATCCTTTTCTTGGTATCCAGTTTGTAGATGTTGCTGTTGGTCCCATCCATCAGGTATAAGCCAAAGCCCATCACCTAGAGAAAACAGACATAAATCCTAATTTCCCCCCCAGCAAGAGTGAACACCACGTCAAATCACTGAACAATGTAAATTAAAAGCAAAATAGCCTGGCAAAGTAACTACCCGTAGTTTACCTTGCCGTTGCTTTTTCCTTTATTGCACAGTAAGTCTATCTTTATTATATATGATAAGAAAAAAATATTAATGCAACATCAACTCTCAGTGCTAATGACCCAAACAGACATTCTTAAGGGGTATTACAAAAAGGACATAGTTACTTTGAGCAGCATGTGCTTTTCGTTGGGAGTGAGGTACATCTTGTTCTCATAGTAGTCCACACACAAGTTCACAATGTCTGCTAGAAGCTCATCGTAACCATTGATCACCTCCAACTGCTGCTGCAGAGACTGAAAAAAAATTGAGAAGTCTTATTAGAATCTGTGGTTTAAAAGTACTATGTGCAAAATGATACCATCATCCATGGTGCAGTTTAGGAAGAAAATGTCACACCTGGGTGATTTTGTTGTGGTTGGCCAGAAACATGGACAGGTTCTGGGACTCCTGGATGGACTGAGGCTCAGACATCTTCCTCAGGAACTGAGCAGCTCTATAAGTCAATGTGAAGACAAAAGAGCACAACATCAGCACCACCTTGAGGGGGGGGGAATCACAGCTTAAACAGTAAGTGTGGTGTTAAAGAGTTTAAAACGGATCAAGACAGATTGAATGAAACTGTTGTAACCATTTAGTTGAGATGCAAATACATGAGAACACAGCATCCACACTTCTAAACAGTAGCCCCTGACATAACACAAATTCTCAACAGACACACACAGAAAACAAACAGTAACCCATCACACCAGACAAAATATATCACCTCGTGCATGCTGTGGTTTTCAGACATTGCATCACACTGTTGCTCAAAAAAAAAAACTGTACTTACACTGGCTTCATTACTTGCAACACAACAGAAAACAGAGGCATCACAACGACCTAGTACATGTGGAAACCGGTTCAAAATTCCCTTTTCTCTCACTTGAGTCTAAGATAAAAGCTGCTTCCCTTGCAAGAGCATATGTAATCTCACACACAAAATTATCTTTGTGGGAAGTTCATGCCAAATGTCACTTAATTGCAATAAATTATTCATACCCCACTAACAAAACATTTCTGGTTCTTAAAAAGCCCACAAAATTTTAAAATAGCCTTCTAATTTGAGTGGATGTCTCCACAAAGTCTATTGTTACTATCATGACTACCCCCTCCCTCAAAATATCCCAACAGAACTAGAAAAACAGGCATGTGAGCATGCATTTATACATGCATTCATACCCAGAGGTTCTCATATGGCAATACAGTCTTTGATTCCAGGCCTAAAAAGTGCATGATACATAATTTATCATGTTTCCACACATGAGCTGCTAAAGAACAAGCTCTGCTTGATCTGACAGCTTGCCCTCTGTCAGTTCTCGACAGCCACTCTCAACACATAACATTAGCAGGATGTGCCCTTACCTCACAACAAACTATGTGCAAACTCAAATCTAGTAAATTCAAGACTCTGGTTGCAGCCTATAAAAACACTCAACGGATTGTTCCCCGATATCAGCAAACTCTGATCACCCGCTACACCATAACCCGACTGCTATGCTCCTCCACATTTGCCTGCTTAGTGGTCCCATACACGAGAGGTTCAAAGACAAAGGCACAAAGGTTTTTGCTTCTGGCCCCAAAGATGTGGAATGACATCCCTCTCTCAGAACTACTGAAACACTCTCAACTTTCAAAAAGGGTCTCAAAACTCACCTCTTTTGGATTCACTTCTCCCCAATCTTGTAAGTACTCGATAAACATGAACACGTTTGTTACTTTTACTCATTTAGCTGATGCTTTTCGCCAAAGCAGCTTACAACATTATTTAAAATTATGGGGCCATTTATATAGCAATTAGAGTAAGTACTTGGAGCAATTTAGGGCAAGTATCTTGCTCAAGGGTACTACAGCTGAAAGTGGGATTTGAACCTGCAACTTTTGGGTCCTATGGCAGTAGCTCTAACCAATATGCCACCAGCTACCCGAGCTGTTTACCCCCACTATGTTTAATAAATTTTAAAACTAACAACATTAATGTTAATAACCTTAATATTTAATAATTTTTCACTATTTGCTTAATAACTGAAAACCCTATATGCAGCTACTCATGTATTGTACACTGGTTTATATGGTGGTATATGACAAATTCACCAAACTTAAATTTGCATCAAAGTTTGCATCTCTTTCTCTTTGGTGCGATGCACTTTTTATGTTGTTCTGAGATGCACATCACTTTGGAGAAAAGCATCTGCTAAATGAATAAATGTAACATACATCCAGGGGCTGTGGCAAGGACTAAAGAGATTAAAGTGTGAGCCACTCTGATTCAAGGGTTTGAGTGTGTCAAATGCTAGGCTACTGGATGTTGACACCAAAATGTGTCTAATCAGTTGCATTTGCACTGAAAATTACAAGAAACATAATAATGCCACCTAGTGTCTGCCCACACACAAGTTAGAGGTTTTCCAGATCTTTAAACAGTTAATCAAAAATTTTCTTCAGTTTTAGACAGGAATAGATTTTAAAAAAATAAAAATAAAAAAAAAAAAAAAAAAAAAAAAAAAAAAGATACTATTAGTTGTCAGGGATATGGAAGTAATGTCATTAAAGAGTATTGGACCAGCACGTAGACCCTTTGTGATACAACATGGGTACAAAGCTGTCCAAACATTAGCTTCCAAGTAAAACACCTGATACACAGTACCTCTTATAGGCAGAGTGGTCATTCTTCACACTGCACTTCATGTTTTTCAACTCATCCAGCACTGCAAACATGTTGATGAACTTTCCAAGGGTGAGCAGGTAAGCCTCAGACACAAAGTCCTTCCGCCGCTCGGCGTGACACAGTCGTCGCACCTCCCCACAGAAGCGGTCAATGGCAGTGCGCTGAATAAAAGCGGAAAGAAGTTAAATGCAGTTTCAAAACAAGAGGTCCTAGTCTTGAACCCCACTGTTTACATGTATACTGTAAGAAGCATTACATTGTAAGTCACTTTAGAGAAGTGTCTCACACACACAGTCTGAAACCGCTCATCCCAAGCGGGGTCGCAGCTAGCCGGAGCATAACCCAGAAACATATGGCGCAAGGCTGGAGGGGGAGGGGACACACCTAGGACGGCATGCCAGTCTGCCACAAGGCACCCAAAGCAGGACTCAAACCCAATACCCAAAAGAAAGCAGGGCTCAGCCAAATCCACTGCATCCCCCTAGTGAAGTGTCAGTTAAATGTAAATGCATGTTAATGTATACATTTGGAAAAACACTGAAGCATCCTGCAGGAAAATATAAAGGACATATTCCATGAATGAATCTCTAGCAAAAGAAAATGCATACACTATATAGACAGCCAGTCAATGGTTACTCAAATCGTGATATGGTGTTTTTCTTTCTGCATAATGTCAAGATGTAAACTTAACTATATTCACCACCAGTATTTAAGTAACCTCAATGTAGCACGCCACTCATGTTACTATTTTTAAATTCTGATTAGAGGAGGAATTCCCACTGCTTCCTTAAGCAGCCTTCTGACTCGCAATACCTGGAAATACATGAAGTTCATGAGCTTTGTGACCTCCGGCTCCAGAACTTCCACGGTCTTCTCATATATCTCCACTCTATTCGGTTGCTCATTGCACTTGACCTGGAAGGAGGGGTTTGCACCAACATTAGTGTGTGAAGGAAGGAATGACATTAGGAGGTAGCCATCTGTGAAAGGCATGTTTAAGTAAACTACAGGGCAATGAGAAAGACCTTCTGGGATGAGGAGATATAGTCAAACTCAGAGGCTGATAGTCTCAGACACAAGGAAATGGTGCTTACATTCTGAGAACCACTTAAGGACTTCTGTTAATATATCAGGGATCGAGATCAAGCGAGAATGTGAAAAAGACTATCCTAACCAGTGTAGTGGTATGAGAAATTAAGATTAGACCAGCTTCAGCAGTTCACCTGTCAAGTACTATGAGAGGAAGTTCAAAGACAGAGTAGGTCAGTACCTGCGGGATTGCCCGGGAGCAGCTTCTCCAAGTGTATAACATCACAGCATACTCTTGACCCTCCTCCAGCATCTCATTCTAAAAACACACACACCCAACAGGATTCTGTAATTCTGAGTGGTACAGACCATGGTAATACAACATACTAGACAAGTCAGATACAGGGCATAAAGGTGCATGGGGTAAGACAACCAGCCACAGGAACAGCACCCACAGCTGACTGAAGACCCTTTTGAGAAGATGACCTAGAAGTATTTCACATTACACACTGAAGCACAAAATCCCCATTGTGCTCTTGAACAAGGTTTATCTGAGTGAACAAACAAAACACGGATCTCACTCGGCTGAAAGAGGAGGTTCTCACACTCGTGTGCGCACGCACACACACAGAGCAGCCATGAATGGGTACTGTGAGGCAGGCAGCCTCTCTGAAATGTGGAGAGCAGTGCTTGTTGCATACAAAGTACTGTTTGTTGCAGGCCAAATGGGGCCTTTAACAGGGCCTTAATCTTTTCCTAATGAAGCCCAAAGCAGTGAACCTCAACAACGGGTGTTTGTCACTTGCCCATTCAGACAGGCTCTACTCAGAGTCCAGCAGAAACCTCCACTGACACAGGCACCATCTCTAATAACTTTAAGGCCTGCCAGTCCTGTTCTACTAATCGACCCTGCTATCTGGAAAAAATTATTTGTAAATGTAAGGGATTTATGGGTCAGGCAAAAACTGCTGAGAAAGACACAGGCAAGAAAAATATCATGAGTCTCTCAAGGCAATTTCAGTAAGTACAAACACCCCAAACTGGATGGTAAATGAGAAAGAATGCACTACCATGCTGGAGTGGACCGTGGCTTGTTCAATGTAACGGGCAATGCCAGTGACAAAAGCATTACGGTCCTCAAAGTTGGTGTTGAAGTTGGGCTGTAAAAGAACACAACACATTTATGTATAAAGAAAGGACAATGACTTCTACTGCACCATTCGATACAAGAAATTAGTTTAATTCCATTCAAAACGGGAACATAATAAAACTCTAAGGCTGGAATGAAAGGGCCAGGCACCGTACATTAAAGAAGGTTCTAGCTTTTGCAGAAAAGAGGAAGCTGAACAATAGGATTTTCCATCTCTGTGACTAGCATGTACATGCAATCCAGACTGTATACAAAGTTAGTAACACTGAGGTCAGGGAAAGCCCTACCTGGTACATGATAGAGGAGGGCAGGGGCTCGATGCATGGCTGCTGATCAGGGAGGGGCAGCTCCTCCAGCAGATCCACATTCGAGAGGGCATCCTCCAGAGTCACCGTGGACGCCATGGCGCTACACATACACGCAAATAGAGAAAACAGTGAGCCTGTAGCCACACACTGGGCACATTCATTCACACATCAGGTCAATGCTTTACAACAAGCAAGCAGACTTTCAGAGACATAGAAAACATTGCATAGCTAGCAGCCTCAGAAACAGCAGTAGTACAACTCAAAACGATTAAAAAAACAAAATTTGATTCTCCACTAACCTGAATACTTTAATGAACTCTGCTGAACACAGCCTCACCTCAAGCAACCAGAGAAAGTATGTTTGTTCAGCAGCACTACAGCAACAAGAAGAAAATCTGATACTGCTGATAGTGTCTTGTAATCTGTGAGCATATGCTTTTGCTGCCATGGTTACACAGCCCATGTTTTAGAAAGCGAGAGGAAGCAAACAATTTCCCCCGCCCCACTGGTTCAGATAGTTGTTTTTTTCTTTTTTTTTTCCAAATCTCATAGTCAGCCTTGCCTGCTCACAAACATGGGGGACGTACAGTGACACTCCCAACAACTGATATGAAAGAATCCACTCAAGCCATCACATCTGAGGCCAAGCAACTGTGAGGATGCGGTAGAGTGCGGTCTGCACATAATTGCACATATCCTGTTTATAGTCTGGTTCAGCAATCCCATATTGGTCTTCTGCAGCAGAACTGGCCTTCAGAGAAGGACAACAGCTGCAATCACATAGAAAAGCACAGCTACTCACTACCACAGGTAGGACAACAGGAGGAACACTCAGTCTCAACTCAAGACCTGGCTGGGTCTCTGAGATAATGACAGGGATGCCTCTGTGGAACATGCAGTGGGCATGTTCTTATCCTGAGCCTACAGGCCAATCCTGTCACTTGTCCATTCTGCAGATTAAGAGGGCCATAAAATATTACCAGCCTTTTCTGGGACATACAACCAACCCAGAAGATTCATTAAGATGCTTTCCTATCTTTTAATTATAAAGTTCTCATCTGGACATTGAAAAATTACAATTTAACTTACAGCACCAACACTGAGCACCCCTGTCTTAAAAGAACATTTAACAACTCTGCTGTTTATGAGAAAGGGCTCGAATGCTGAAAGATCACAAGTGAGCAGTTTGTGACAATGGGCACCCACAGCAGCAGACGCGTGACTGCTTTTTGACACCTGGAGCTGCCAAGCTGCTGTCACTCACACCATCACAAAAGATAGCAAAAGAAAAAGGAGAAACTACTACTTATTACATTGAAGCATTAAAAATGAAAAGGCTATACTGTTTATACAGACATCCTTATACAGTAAAATACATAAACATCACAAAAACAAAGAAATGCTAGAGAAAATGAGCTAAACCAAAGTCAAAAACCATTAAAGCCAGACCAAATATACCCTCCTCCCATTTCAACTTGTATGGAAAAGCACAAACACTGTGCTGAACGCAGTGCACTCTGGGCCAGCACAACAGCTCCAAGTTGCACACAGGTCTTCCATTAGAAAGCAGAAGCACGCTAAATGGAGACCACAGCCAAAATAGGACTTTTCTGCTGCCTTGGGTTTCTTCCTGCCCCTTTCTCACATGCGGCTTGGTCACAGCACACTTAGTCAAACATGCGTTCTCAGCCCAGAGAAATTGTTACCCTCCCAACGTCAACGTCAAACAACCTGAAGGGAGGTTCGGAACCACAGAGGATGCTTCAAGCACAGTTCTTATGTCCAAAACAGGGCGCCCCCCCACGCGTCAAAATTATGCCTTCCCCCCATTATCAGTAGTGACCATGTAAGCGGGCAGCATGGAGGCAAGAGGAAGCATTAATCAGTGGTGACATACGCAAGGAAAAACCTTGGAGATGTTCATTTCCTGAGCAAGAAGGAAGAGCTCAAGCCTACAAGGTCCAGCAACAGTAAATCCATGGCATAAACACAGTGCATCAAAGGAAGCATCAGAGTGGCAGCCAATGCATGCTGCCACTGCCAGCAAAATGGAGGGTTAAAATGTCACAGCCTTGTTATGTGAGCTTTCTGAGAAGCTCACCCACTGCTAACCATGCTTCCTCCCTCAACTGAACCTCACCCGCTGAACCGTCAGGGACACAGAGGGTTTGTGCCGCCTCCCCTTTCCAGAGTGTTCACACCTCAAACCTCTGCTACGGTTGCCTCCGTTGCCAATAACAAGTGAGGAGCAGCAAAAAGTCTTCACAGAAAAGCAAGGGAAGTCACGTGTTGGCAGATGAGACAGAAGTGATGACTCCTTTGGCATCAAAAAGTACCCCTAGTTTGGAGATCATTCGATAACACAAAAAGCAGTGCATCAACCTGCGTGCTCCTGCAAACCACACACCTTCCTGACACCGCAATGATAAACTCTACTGAGCTTTAGTCTAATCTTTACAGTAAAGCATCACCAACATGCCCACAACCACCATATGAAAACTGAGGTTTCTGGTACAAAAATAGACACCTTCCATTGCAAGCCACAGTCCCTGTCACACCTCTTCACTTTCTCCCCAAAGTAATTGTGTTGTCCTTCAGGAGGTACCCTTCAGCAACACATCACCACAAGTCACTAATATCTTCACACATATATCACACTGAAGAGAAACAGCACTACAGACACACAGCTACCCCTGTTGCTGCCTGCTAGACTGGTTTTGTTAAAGTAGCAAAATTATGGGCTCTTCGTACATTAGATTACTGTTCTGTGTTAAAATGAAAAACATTCTAAACAGCTTCTGATCTCAAGGTCTCCACTGCTGCTCTAGTACCCCTAATCAACATACTTAACCATAACTGAATCAGTAAGAATATCCAGCTGTATATATGGAGAAGTCACTGTATAGTTCAATATCTCACATTGTAAGACACCTTGGACCAAGGCTTCGGCTAAACAGAGCTTGAAAGTAGTAACTTCCAAAGCTTAACGTTTTACTGGAATAACACCAGTTCAGCAGCCTGCAAAAAAGATACCACAGAGACTCCCCTGACACAATGAATGGCGAACAACCATTTCTCATTTTATGTCTGGATACAGATCACTAAATCAATTAAGCGAATGGATGAGAAACACCTCCGCTGTAGGGTAAACTTGATGTGATGCTGCCATATCCACGGCTCTCATGAGGTGCATCAGAGCAAAACCCAATGCCTCCTTCTCCATGCTGTCAGCTGTTACAACAAACCCCACCCAGCACAAAGTTCTCACTTCTCCAAAACCTCAGCTGCTGTTCTGCCTGCACAGCTTTTAGGTCCCTACAGAAAACTGCTCAATGGGAACACCAGAAGAGAACTGCTCAACCATGAACACAGTACAAACACCACACTGCAGACTCTTTAAAGTCATTGCTCCAAACACCATCTCATGACGAGAGAACTTCTCCGGTAATGCCAGGGTGGGGAATGAACTATTTATTCACCCTCCGGAGGGCAGTTAGTAAATCTCACAACACAAACATCAACACAACCCTTACAACACTTTTTTTTTAAATAACAAAACACTGCAACAATAAGCAACCTGTAACAAGAATCACAGATCAACGTAAACACACCCGTCAGCAAGAATCACCGGTCACCAAAAGTTGAGAGCCTCAAAAAGAAATAGAAAATAATTCCAGCTTTCACATTAAAAATCTTAATTCATTAGAAAATCCTCAAAAACTTAAGTCCGACGAGTTAAAGCCTTCTTGAGCCAAAGGAGGGACGATGCCAAACGTAGTCAACTTTACACACTGCCTGCATCCCGATGAATACAAACACACACTGGGCTGTTGGTACGAGCCCTTCTGCCCGAGTGATGCTGGTATTCAGTGTTAAAGAGGCGGCAAGTTTCAAAGGCAACTGAGAAGTACCAAATTCGTGAAGGTGCTGTCACCCCAATAACACATAAAAGGCCCAACAGCTCGTGTGAAATACATCTGACCACCAGTGGGGCGGAAGGGTTGGAACACATTAGAAAATTGAACAAACATGTAACAAAGAAAACTTTTTTGTTGCTTTTAACAATTGAATATAATGATAATATTCTGCTGAAGTAAAAGTAGAACAGGCTGAGGCTGCTACATTCGATTCGGCTTCACCAGATAATTTTCCGCCCATACCTGATACGTTCACATTCTCTTCCCTAGTGTTTATGAAATACTTCTTGCTTTGTTTTTTTGCATTTTCACTCGGAATTTACCTCATATTACCAGCGGAAAACGAGTGCAAGTGAATGAGTACTCGATACGCGACGAACGATACTGGGGTATCCAAGTACTTCCCGAACAAACCAGTGCCGACAGTGCGACACACGTCCAAAAAGTTACAGAAACCCGTCGAGTAACTTCACACGGACGGACTTAGTCACTCGTTCCACACGCAACGACGGAAAATTTGGAAAAAAATGGGCACTGAAAGTGGATTCTGTACGCTTAAAACCCGCACGAACGAAGCGGAGGCGTTCGCCGCGACGCCCAGGAATGCCTCAGCGACGGCACTCACTCAGTTAGCAGCTCGTTAGCCGGCTAGTTCACTGGTAGTTGCCCGCGGATAGGGAGCAACGGTGCGAGGCCGCAAAAAGGAACGCGCACAGCAGAGCAGCTAACTTTACACCGAGTAGTTCACACGGACAGACTTAGTAAGTTTCTGGCGAGTTCCGCAGCTATGATGATGATCCCGGAGCGCGAGGAGGAGCGAGCGGTCGGGGAAACTACAGCCCCGCTTCTCACGCGCTTTCCGCCTTCCGTCGCCTCGTTCAGTAAAGAGTCCCGTGGCGCCAGGCAGCCGAAGCGCGCGGGGAGGAGCGGGAATGGCGAGTGGCTCGCGAGCGAGCGGCCCACACCCACCGAGCCGCGCTCGTCTAGTCCCTGGATTTCCCTGGAAAAGGCCACTTCGACCGCGCAAATTCCATTAAATGTCCGTCCGTCGGGCGACTACACACCAATTCTGAGCGCAGCCCTGCGTCCGAGCGCCCACGGAAACTTCGCGGGGTGGTTCTGCTGCGTCTTCCCCGCGCGGACGCGAGTCGCAGCCGGGCGAGCAGGACGGGTTGGGAGTTCCTGTGTCAGCGGCCGCGGGCTGAGGAAACTCCGCGTCTCCGCCTTAGTGTGCGCGCCGCGGCCGCTAGGGGGGCTCTTCGGGAACGGGGGCGCGCCCGCTCGGGAATGTGCGAGGAGTGTCCGTGCGCGCCCACGCGTGCGTGTATTAGAGAGCGAGAGGAGTACATTTCGCAGTAATTACAAGACTGCGTCGCAAAACACCGGTGCAGAGAGCCAGTCTGAGGTAAACCAGCTCGGGCTGCTCGATTATACCGCACCACTTTAGCCACTAAAAGTCGGTGGTTGTGTAGTGGTTAGAGTTTCTACCTTTGGATGTAAAAGTTGTAGGTTCGAATCCCCTCTCCAGCTGCAGTACCCTTGAGTGAGGTACTTACCCTGAATTATGCTAGTGAAGTCATCCAGCTGTATTAATCATGGATAAATAATTGTAAGTAATTTGGGAAAACAGCTAAATGAATAAAGTGTCATTTTTTTCTACATAACCTAGGCTATAATAAGACTGGATAAAAATGGAAGAGGGGTGCAGTGGCGCAGCAGGTTTGGCCGGGTCCTGTTTTCTGGCGGGTCTGAGGTTCGAGTCCTGCTTGGGGGGCCCTGCGACGGCCTGGCGTCCCCTCCTGGATGCGTCCCCTCCTGGATGCGTCCCCTCCCTCTCCAGCCCTGCGTCCTGTGTTCCGGGGTTAGGCTCCGGTTCGCCGCAACCCCGCTTGGGAGAAGCGGTTGTAGACATTGTGCGTGTGTGCGTGTATAAAATGGTGTAGAAATCTACCCTGCTGTGTTGCAGCAAGCCCGATGTGTCCCTCCCTATTTACAAATAACTCCACTGAATATTGTTGCTAATTAATTTTTTTATCCTACAGCCTTACAAGATGTTAGACCCCTGCATTGTATAAAAGCAGCATATTGGTCATGTGTGGCTACAGGTAATACAATACCAGAATGCAACAAAAGCATTTACTCCATTTGGTTTTATAGTATAATTTATTAAACAACAACTTCAGCTTTCATTGTATTAAAGTAAACAATGCATTATCAAACATTTTCAGCACATACACAATAACGCTTTACACGACACCTTGTTCTTTTATTGCCTTGCGCATGTGAGCACCCTTGATTTTGAAGATCTGGCACACTTTCGGCCGTCACATCTCCACACTGATTAACAGATTGCGAGAGCTGTGCGAAATGTTTCCAGAGAGAACCCAAAAATGAGCAACAGCTGTCACAAAGCAACACGAGGACATATGTAACCTGCGTATGATTCTTGAGTCATAGGATCGCATCCCACGTGCTGGTTTTCCCAGGAGTCTGGTCTTAGCCCTGCTCAAAGCCAGCCATCAGCGAGAGCGCCAGCGATTCCACTGGGAGTGGGAAGAGCACAAAACATGTCGTCATTCATTTTATTACGGTACAGCAAGTGGTGCAGTCATTAAGGACACGTACACCAAGCCCTCATAGAACAGGCTTCCGTACAACAAAAACCACAACAGTAGCTTATGAAATTTTACATGCTTCTGACTTATTAAAACTATTTTATGCTCCCCTACTTCCAATAACACTGACACACACATTGTCTGAAACCACTTGTCCCGAGCAGGGTTGCGGCGAGCTGGAGCCTAACCCGGCAACAAAGGGCGCAAGGCTGGAGGGGGAGGGGACACGCCTAGGACAGGATTAAATAAATATCACAACTGAAATAAGACTCACTGCTGTTATTCATTAATTTAGCTGATGTTTTGGCATCAGATTCAGTCTGCCAAGAAGGAGAAAAGAGATATCCGTGTGATATTCTTGAACTTAGCAAATGCTTATGGGTCAGTCCTGCACAGTTTGCTGTGGGAAGCGTTCAGGGTTTTTTAAGGTTCCTAAAAGTGTTACAAGGCTGGTGAATAGCTACTTTGCAGATATTCAGTTTTGTTTTAGTACAGAAGGCTATACAATGTCTTGGCATCGGTTGGAGACTGGAATCATGGCTGGATGTACAATTTCACCACTGGCTTTCACAATGGCAATGGAAGTTATTATAAGGGCTTTTAAGTGGCTTGTTGGTGGTGAGAGGCTGGGGGATGGGACGCGCCTACCCCTATTAGAGCATTTATGGATGATATGACAACAGTTACAGTTTCAGCTCCTGGTACTCATCGTTTGTTGTCCAAGCTCAGTGATAAGTTGAAGGTTAAGCCGAGTAAATCAAGGAGTCTCTCGATTGTTGGTGGGAAGGCGGTGCAGGAGAAGTTTTGTATTGATGAAGTAATTCCATCTATTCTGGAGAAGCCAGTTAAGAGCTTGGGAAGGTGGTATAGTTCTGTGTTGAGTGACAAGGAGCAGACTGTGGCACTAAGGGAGGTGGTTGTAGAAGGTATAAAGAGCACTGATGTGTCCCTCCTGCTTGGTAAGTTAAAGTTGTGGTGTCTGCAGTTCGGGCTCTTGCCACGTGTTAGGTGGCAACTTACGTTATATGAGTTTTCTGTTTGGGAGGTTGAGAAGCTCAGGCGGGTTATTAGTACCGCAGTAAGAATGTGGCTGGGAGTGCCACACTGTTTAAGTCGTGTAGCGTTATATGGTAAGGGTATGTTGGCACTGCCAGTGACGTGTTTGGTAGAAGAGTACAAGTGTATGCAGGTGGGTCTGGAGCTGACTCTAGCAGAGTCAAAAGATAAGGTCATTAAAAAGGTGGTGCCGTCAGTGAGGACAGGTAGGAGGTGGAACCCCAGAGATGCGGTCCAAAGCACTAAAGGGGCACTGATGTTGTTGGACGTGGTTGGACACGTGCAGGGGGGAATACAGGGTTTGGCTCGGGCCGTAGGCGGCGGTTGTGGAGTGCTGCCCCGGAAGCAAACGGTGACTATTCGCTGAGCAGGGCCGGGGGGAAGAAGAGGAGGCAAGGCATGCAAAGGCGGTTGTATTAGTTAAGCAGGGTCAGTGGGCGAACTGGGAAAGTGTGAAGAAGAGGAAATTACACTGGCGGAATATGTGGGCTATGGAGGCGAGTTGCCTTAATTGCATTGTTGGAGCAACTTTTGACCTGTTGCCAACGCCACAGAGTGTTAAGCAATGGGCAGGTGGTGATAGTTCTTGGAAGTTGTGTAGCGGTGTGGCGACGCCGAGGCACATTTTGTCAGGGGTGTAAGGTTAGTTTGGGGCAGAGGCGCTATACTTGGCGCTGTAATCGAGTTCTTAGATGTTTGGCAGGTGTTTTTGAGAGCAAGCGGCAGGTGATAAATTCCTTGCCTGTTTGCAGCAACGGGTTTTGTGCGAGCAGAAGAGAGTAGCACTATGCAAGGGCAGACGTGCCCTGGTAGGTGGGGTAACGTATGGGACTGAAAGCTACTGGCTGATGTGGGCAAGCAACTCCAGGTTGCGCAGGTCATTGCAGTTACTTCATTGTGTCTGGACATGGTGTTGTATTCAGAGCGTGAGCGGATTGTGTACTTTGTAGAGTTAACAGTACCGTTCGAGGATGCTACTGGGGAGGCTTACGAGCGGAAGCTATCAAAATATGCAGATCTGGTTGCAGAGGCAAGAGACCGTGGATGGCAGGCTCAGGTGAGACCAGTGGAGGTAGTGTTAGAGGATTTGTGGCTAAATCAGTTACATCATTGTTGAGGGAATTTGTTATTAAAGGCAGCGGTGAAGGCAAGTCAATGGTTATGGTTGAAAAGAGAGCAGGGTAGTTGGGGTTGCAGGTTGGATGGAGGTGAGTAATGGTGGACAATTAGTGGTAGGTGGGTAATAACAGGAAGCAGCTGGCAGTGATTAAGGAGGTGTGGCCTTTAATTAGGGTAGTTCAAGTTGGTGGAGTGTTTCATTTGCAGTTTCTGCTGGTGGGTATGAAGGTACAGTGTCTGGAAGGTATGTATGGAGCTGTGGTTTAACTAGCTGTTGAGTTAATGGAGGGGCAGTATTTGTTGAGGGTGAAGGGCATCTAAAGTGTATGGAGGGGGGTGAGTCTGCGACATCAGTTTGACAAGTTTGACTCCTTAATTCATCATTACCACAGTGTTTACTGCTTGTTCTTTGAGTGCTTCTGACCTATAAAAAGACAAATGCTGCATGTGTAAAATTAATACTTAATAGCTGGCACTAAATACTTAGTGGATACAACAGTTTTTTTTTTTTTTTTTTTTTTTTTTTTTTACATGCATTATAAATCAATTCAATGTAACTTGAAGTTAATGCATTTTTTAAATATAGATTTACCGGAGAATTTTATAGAACCCAACCATTAAATCAAGTGATGTCTTATCTTTTTGATTGTGTAGATAAAGTTGAAAGTACCCAGAAGCTGACACATGTCATACTATTATGGGGTAAATCAGTCAACCTGCAGAACTGATAAATTAAGTTTTTTTTAAAAAAGACATTTTTGTTGTTTGAAAGAAATTAAGTCTTACACAATTTATCTGAGGTTTCAAAACAGCAGCAAATAAATTGAGGGACATTTGTGTCAAGATTTTACTAATTGTGAAAAGATAAGTGTAACTTATTTGGTTCATCATACAATTGGACTTCCAATCCCAACTGTGTAAGGTGAGGAGCCAGTGTGTATTTATTTTTCTTTGAATAAAAGCAACTAAGTAAGTAAAATATCTTGCATTCTTTTAAGACAAATTCACTTCATTAAATTATACTTCACAGTGCACTTGCTTCCTACCACCAGAACCACACACAGAATTATCTGATATACAGATGTGAACATGCGCACCACTGAAGAAGCAAAACCCTCTCACATTTACATTATATTCATTTAGCTCACGCTTTACTCCAAAGCTACTTACAACTATTCACCCATTTATCCACCTGTGTAATTTTACTGGAGCAAGTTTAGGGTAAATCTTCTCTTAATGTAATGCATAAATTGTACTTTTGCTGAGATGTATGTTGCTTTCGACAAAAGCGTCTGCTAAATGTAAATACCTTGAGCAAGGGAATTGAACCCATGACTTCTTGGAACAAAGGCAGTAGCTCTAACCACGATGCTACCAGCTGTCCTCTTTTTTCATTTAGACCATAAAAGTGGTTGGAATTAACTGGCTGGCAGTCATGCACAGTGGGTGTAGGACTACTGCAAAGCCTCAAATACTTGCAGCCTCTGAAGACACTTCTTCTGTGAGGACGACAAAAATCTGAAGCCTGAACCAACATTCAGGCATTAACCTCACCAAGGCATTGTGTATATGGTGCAGGATGTGAGACTGACTTACAGTGGGGGAAAGAGCCCCTGCAGACAGCCTTGTTCAGTATCGTTACCAGGAACATGTGGCAGTTTTTGAAGTCAGACTCCATCTTGTCAATGGACTCAACCCTGTACAAACACAATATCTCCATTTATGCTATTTTTATACACTCTTTCAGCAGTAGTGCTAAGCCTGCTTTGTTGCAGACTACAAATTAATTTCTATACCCCCAAATTTCAACTAAAGATGTACAGATAACTTTGTTAGAATAAAAACTGTTTAAAAGTTTTAAAAGGCAATTGTGCCCCATGAGCTGCCAGAATAGCCTCCACTGTACAGATGTGGTATTTTGATGATGGAAGTGGAAACACTGCCAAGCACCACTTTTGAATCACCTGTACGTGATGAAAAGTTGATTTCATAACTGATATAGTCATAGTATATAATTACATTGTCATGCCCTTCAAACCATTTGTTGGCCTGTGGTTTCCACAATAATCAGGATATTAATAATTGTTCAGTACTTATTTACCTTGCCCTATAATTAAATCATTGGATATAAACAGTATAAGAATACACCTTATACTCACGAATTTAGTAACAATGTGAAGAATGACTCATCTTTTTTCCCCCACTGCTCATAAGACTAATGCTTGTGTTAATGGCACCATTTTTCCCATTTGCACTTTTGACAGCTGCCCCCAGCTGATGACATCTTTCCCTTCCACAAGAACATAATTTTGAAAAAACTCTAAGAGTCAGGCGGTAAAGCTTTGGCCAAATGTACACCGACATCACCTATCCGTCAAAGGTGCCGAGATCTCTTCTTCACACCGTGGTAGCCAACGTAATGGACAACCAGGTTTACCCTGCATTTTTACACAGAGCCTCAGGTCTGTCCTCAATGTTTTAATTATCTCGGGCTCACAGCTTTGCAAAAGCACCCAGTTTCCAATACATTATGAATCACTCATATACTCAAGTGTCCATATTATTCTTACCATTAACTACTTTTTAAATAGCAAAATTTAAAAAACACTACGGGGATTGCTAGAAATAGGAACCTTGTTGCACCAAGTGTTCAGCTTTTTTGCCACAGACATGAGCCAAGTGACAAATGTCAGAGTAAAAAATAACATCGAAACTCCTGTCAGTACTTACTTCAAGGCCCCGAACCCAGCCTGCCATCGGTCAGAGAACATAAGCACCAGATTGAGGACTTTCATGATGGCTTCCTTCACAAAGCTCACCTACAGACACATGGTTGTGAAAGAATGTCACAGAGGAAAGCGGATTATACCTGGGTTCGGCACGTCCGCGTCGTCTCAACAATATGCAGGACACTAAAATGCCTACCTTCTCCCTAAGGAGACAGCGATCATGGATGGTGGAGAGGTATCTGTAGTGGATCTTGATGAGCTGATCCAGGTCCTTAGCGTCCTGAACCTGGTGCTGGAACTCTAGGCCAGTGCTGTGCAGTATCTGGCGAGAAGACAAAAAGATAAAAGTAGCAAAACAGGAATAGCAGATACAAACCCACTATTTTCAGTAGATTCTCTCTCTCACACACATATATATACTCAACTCGAAGACGGACCCATAATGTAAACACACACTTCACGCGTCTGCAATGCACACGAAGATGTTCATACAGACAACCACTAATGCTCTCACCCGAGTCATGATGTAGTTGTGCAAACTGTTGACAAAATGCATGAGTCTAACCCGGAGCAGGAACATTCTGTGAACTTGCTGACTGACAGCCTTCTTGGCAGTCATTTCATCATCTGAAGTTCCGTCGTGTCTCTCAGCAGCCGCCGTCAGGTCTGTTGGGAAGCAGCATTATAAACAGTGGTTTAAACTGCTTAACAGCCCTTAAGCACCAACTACCTTCCCAAAAAATTGAGTAGCATCCAGCAAATGATTTAACACCAAGTGTAAGGCAGGTTAAGAGTTCATATGTAGTTCCCACCACTGAATCTCAGCGTGTCCAGGTTGTACTTGGCCCACTTGATCTGCAGAAGCAGCAGGAAGACTTGGTTGTAGATCTTTTGACACTCGGAGCTGATAACTATGTCAACAGGCCATGGGACCTGGAGAAGTGAGAAAGGGGCTGTGTAAACGGATGGTGTAACCAGCTCCAGCTCCAAATGAACACAAGAACAAAAGAAACTTGTGACCCAACAGGACTTGTTAAACAAACATACCTTGTAGCTAAGAGTAAGGCCGTCAAGGTTATTAACGGGCTGTTTCTTCCTGGCTGGGTCAACGCTTTCCAAAAATATTGACAACCTGCAACATACAACTTCGTGTGTCATTTGCATTGCAGTATTTTCATAACATAACATTCTAATAAAAGACTGAAAATGTAGTATTAAACAGAAAATATCAAAATTAATTTAGTATTAGAAAAATGGAGCCTCCCACCACAATGATTTAAGGATTTCAATACACAGTACTTGTGATGCTCATCTTTAAAACACACAAACGCTACTTTCTCAACCACGCAGTAGGTGTCAGTATCATCCCAACAATGGTCATAGACCTCTAGAAAACAACAGTACTGTTAATATTTTCTCTTTTTTGAGCACTATTTAAAATCTGCATAGAGGTTACAACAATTTTTGATAAGGACTGAGAGAGATTTGATAACTTCCACTGAATTTTTTGGAGGGGGAGCCAAGACAAGATATTAGGCAGATCTAGATAAAGCTGCAAATAAGCTGATTACGGTTGTTTCAATTTTCACTTAACACTTTTACTATTAACTGTTAACTAACACAAACTTTTTACATAAAATTACCAAATTCTTGCTTTTGGTTGATTTTACAATACTGAGCATGGTGCACTACCATAAAAAACTCATGCAGCCAAAAAGAAAAGCATGAATTAATAGCTCTGGGCCAGCAGGCAGGCATAGCGATTATCGTTGATCCCTTGCAATCAAACAAACTGGGTTCAAAACTATGGTCCCCTGACCAAGGTACCAAACTCAAATTGCTCCAGCAAAAACACCTAGCTGTATAAAGTATTTCATAACTGTAGGGAGCTTTGCATGCAAACTTTATGCTGTAAATCGCTTTGGAGAAAAGCATCAGGTAAACAAATGCAAGGGCTGTATACAAGGTCCATGCGGTACCTAGCACTGTCCTCCGGGCGCCGCTGTCCCACTGCTTCCTGCAGCTGCACGTTGAGGAAGGACAGCTGCTGCCAGCTCTCCTTCTCCGTCACCTTGTCAAAAATAGCTGTGTAGAAGTCGTACATGGTGTCGCCAGCCTCCAGCAGGAAGTAGTTGCGCATGGCCTGCAGATACTCCAGCAGCCTGGTGTCAGGACACATTACAGCAGCAAGTGAAAACAATGACAGTAAGAGCAACAGAGCAGCGTCACTCTGGCCTCCGTGCTTCCTTTCAGTTGAAATACAAATCCTACTGGAATGTCTACAGTGTTAATCCTTTTCTGTCCATCCACAATACTGTTAACAGTTGAGTTCTGTATCTGTAAACTACTCTGATGATATAGTCACTCCTTTGGGGCAATAATGCTGGTGCAGTATAAAAATAAACTGAACTAACATGACTGGACACCAGAATCAGATATGGGGAATGCGTTACTGTGCTATATAATTATTACAATACTTGCATTCATTCCTTTTCCCTGAGGCTCTCATCATAACTGAATGACTAATACAGAGTTAGACGAGGTGATCATCGCCTAAGAATGCAGCGAGTGAGTAGGTCACAAGCCCATCACTGCCAGCTACTGCCACCCGCTCACTCCCCACAAGCTGGGAATGGGACCTGCCTGTAGTCTTTCTTGAGCGTCCTCATGAGATTCCCGCAGCATTCGACGTAGCGTCGCTCGATGTGGGGATACAGGCAGGAGCGCAAGGTCAACTCGAAGGTCTGGCATGTCACCGACTCCGAGGAACGGTCCACCATCACATCGCCACCCGAGAACTTCTCATGGAAGTCATTCTGTTCCATATAGAGCCTGGACCAAGGGCGAGGCAGGCTTTGCAAAAGGAACACTTGCTGCCATAATGACAACTGCACCATGGACCATGTTATAGACAAAATTTAATCTTACCATTTTCTTACATTTTCAAAAGTTAAAAAAAAAAAAAAAAAATCTCACTGATTTACCACACTGAGACAAGCCAAATGTGAGTATATGGTGCACATAGACAGTCCTGTTCTGATAATTAGCACCAGGAGCACTAAGGCCAACAGAACACATAGCCTTTACCATGAGAAGTGGTGTTGCACAGAAAAAACAAAAAAGAAAAAAAAACCACCAACAATTTTAGAAGTTCAGCACAATACCACACTTGTCACCCTCCTCCCATGTCATCATTTCCAAAACAAAATGAGGAATTAATTCATCTCACTTCTGTTTTTCTAATTGGTTTCACTCAAAAGAACTCAAAAACTGAGTTCAGGCAACTGAACTAAAACAGAGAAGCATGACCTCAACATTTCATGCTATGGAAATAGAATTGTCCTCCCCCCTGACCTAAATGACAGAAATGCCATCATATGTGATCGAAACTCAGGTACTCAACCTGGCAAAGTTGATGGCCAGCAGGGGGTCATGAACATCTCCCATTTCCAGATGCTGTGCCACAATGGACTGCATACGGATCAGGCTCCTGCGAGTGCTCTGTTGCCCAGCAACAGTGTCTGCCGGGGACTCCTCTCCACAGCGCAGGCGCGACTGCACCGACTCCAAGAACAGCACATACAGGCTCTTCCGTTCCGCATCTGCGAGGCAGAGGCCACACCCTGTAGCTCAGGAATGCGCTTCCATCAAACCCGAGGGTCTAACGAAAAATGAGAGGCACTTCCGTCTGGTGCAATCCAGGCCTGCAGGACCAGCTTACTCATTGCAGGTTTTATCTAGCATTTTTCATCATCTTTGTGAGTTTTTACCCAGATTTTAGGACTCTGCCTTGAAATAACACTAGCACCAACTCAGGAGGGTCCCCACTGAAGGGCAATGGCAATGTACCAAGAGTATGAACTTTTTGAAAAAAAATTGTAAATAACGTAAACAGTAAATCTTACATTGGAAAAAGTCAAAAATTCTATTTCAATTTCAAGAGTAATTTATTCAAATGTATTCTATCGATTTGATTAGGTGCCCACGGTGGTACAGTGGATAGCGCTGCTGCCTCACAGTACCTGGACAGTGTAAGAGAATGTGAGTTTGATCCTCGCTCTGTGTGGAGTTTGCATGTTCTCATCAGCAAGACACTCTCAGTCCTTGCGTTTATTTCTAAGCTCGGTGGCTGTCTTCATTCTAGTGGTTTTTTACAATGAAGTGCTCCTAAAGCACTCCAGTTCTTTGGATTTGTTTCTCTGACTCTCCAATGCCCTGTGAACATTCACAGGGTGACGCGTAGCGGTAGGGATGCTGACCTCTGGCAGAAGTGTCGGGCTGCACCGCCTCCTTGCAGTCCAGGTTCTTCAGCAGCTGCATGGACTTGCCAGCCATTATGATCTGCTTGAGCACTGGCTTGAGGAAAGAGACCATCGTGTGCTGTCGGTTACTGGAGCCCTGGTCGCTGGCTGAGCTACCGCTGGCTGCATCACTCAGTTTCTCCTCATTCTCCACTGTCTCCGAGACGCTGTACAGGGTGTACGTAGCGTACCAGAAGTCTCTGTGGTTCACTGGCACATCCTTATTCCTATACAACAGGGCACACGGTCACTCCAGTTCAGGGACGTTCACAACAGTCAAAAAAGAGCTAAGCTTGTCGAATGAAGATCGAACTGAGATTTTCTTCCTCATATCCAGACAATTCCTCTGAATTACAGACTTCATGACAAAGACTGAGGAACATATGCCAAACCTCTGAATGATGAACTCTTTGGCAGGGTCGAAAAGGTGACCATGAACGATCCACTCATCCACAATCTCCAAGTAAGGCCTGACCGTCTCAACCCACAAGGAGAAGAGGAGGGCTACCTGCAAAACAATTCAAGTCCTTTCTTCACAGTTCCTCTACTCTGTACACAAATGTACTATGAAAAATAAAAACTATAAAACTAAAATGAAAATGGCACATAGCACACTATGAATGCAAAGCATTAAATACTTACAAGCATCCTGAAGGGGATGAATCACTGAAGACCACAACTTGTTTATACAGTACATGTGTAGAGTACATACAAATAAGGAGTTGATGCAGCGAGTAAACATGCTATGGGCAGCTGGCAGAGGATACAGCAGCTCACAAAAGATCCCTGTTCTGTGTGTGTCGAGAACCACGGACTTCGGTGACGGGTCACCATGGCACTCACCACTTGCTCAGATGCTTCACCCACACTGTCATACTCGATGATGGCCTTATAGAGTGTGTTCAGCAGGTGGGAAGCCCGGACCACGTTGGGTGTGTCAGGGGGGACCTCGGCTACACCTGTGCAGAAGACCCTGTGCAGGACTTTTATCTGGGCCAGGTGTGGGGTAAGGCGCTCAAGTACACCAGACAAGGTCACCGTTTCATCTGGAAAAGGATTTGTTTTTTTTTTTTTTAAATAGACAAACATTTACACATTTTATATAATGTATACAATAAACAGGGACACCTAGTAGCATAGGGGTTAGAGCAGCTGTGTTTAGACCCAAAGGTCGCAAGTTCAAATCTTACTTCCGGCTACCCTTGAGCAAGGAACTTACCCTAAATTACTCCATAAAACTACACAGTTGTATAAATGAGTAAATAACTGTAGGGAGATTAACATTGTAAGTAGCTCTGGTAAAAAAAAACATCTGATAAATGAATAAATGTAAATAATTGTACATATTGACAGAGACAGCTGGAGAGGAAAAAAATTTGATAGGCAATAAAACCATGGCACACCACAATCAGAGTACAGAATATAACAGTATGCACTCACTTTCTAGTGTCCAAAAATTTGCCAAGAAAAATATTTGCTAAATTTTTACTAACTTTCTATAACCAATTTGTAACACGGTGTTTGTATTTGACTTGTTGCTCTAATAACAGCTGTTCTGAGGTCAACATACTTAGGTTGTTGTAGCACTTTTAATGTAAAACAGAAGTCACCTTGGTCAGTTTAAACAGCACAGTAAATGAAAAGAATTGTAGTAAAAATAATAATTTGTTGAACAGTGTTTTCACTGCTGCACCTCTGACGATGATGCCTTTCTCGATCGAAGTGAGTTCCTCTTTGAAGCTGACGAAGTACTTGTAGAGTGCCCACACGAAAGCCTGGTAAGTCCGGAATGGGGGCTCGGAGCCCTTCCTCGAGGGACAGTTGGCACCAGGGGGACACGGCTCGGTACCGTACCCAGTCACCTCATCAATAAAGCCCTGTAGGCGGGACACGGCTTGGCCATAGGCCGCAACGTGCTCCAGCACCGAGCGTAGGCAGTTCTGAAAAAACAGACAGGGCAGCGTTTAGAGCAAGGAGCACACTGTTCTTCCTCAGGAAATGTAAAGGAACAGGGTTTTGGAAGAAGGAAACTCACACTGGTCAGGTGAGTGACCACAACGTCCGGCCTAACCGAAATTTTGCCATCGTGGTGCTGAAATATGAAAAGCTTTTTGACCCCCGAGAGGAGCCTGGAATGAAGAAAACAGGTATGTTACATACCAACGCTGCTGGATATCGTTGAAGTCCAAGCACCTTTGTCCGAGAGCAGTTTTTTCCCCTCGGAAACGCAAAACTTTCAGTCTTAAATACACCGAGCCCCATCTATGAATTAGTCTCCTGCAGTCTCAGCTTTAGATAATCTTCCCATCTCACCAAAGGGTCTCTCGTATCACTTGAGTCTCCGTGACAAAGGTTTTCTCTTCAGGCAGGTATAATGGATCTGTGTTGTACAAGTGCTGATCCCTGGGTACACACAACAGCAATATTAGACCAAACCCAATTCACAGTTAGAAGCCCATTCCAAAGCTTAGCCAGTTGTTTTTCTATTGCTGGTTGACCAGTTGAATTTGTTACCAAATGTTAAATGCAAACCCAGATGTGACTGGTGCACACTTCAAAACTGAGCCAGAGGGTTTTTCATGAACTTTCAGTAACCGGAACCTGAATTTTGATGTTGCATTAATAATTACTCTTTATACGAACACTGAGGCTGCGATGTGTTTAAAAGGTGTCGTGGCATAATCGAGCTGACAGCTCGGAGGTTCGTGCTGCAGGCTGTTTTGGCACCCAGATCTCACCAGACATTAAGCAGGTTGGAGTGGAGGTGGAGGCTGTGAGAGAAGCGTTGAGCCTGTGCGATCCAGTACGGTGTCACCACATGCTGCTCCAGCCACTCCCGAGATTCCGGCTCTCCCACTGCAACCAGAGCACAGGCATGGCATTTGCTCCGACATGATAAAGGCCTTTGTGTGGGAGGTCAGCGTTGAAAGGTCTCCCAGCTCACACACCAAAGATTACTTAACAATAGGTTCTCTTTATTTCATATTTTAAACAGAGGAATGGCGATATTGAGCACGGGAGGCTGAGATAGTCATTACATTGTGCTCACATCACTTTTAAGAAATAAACGCTTACCTCTCCAGGTCACCTGCACAGCCTTCTTGGAATGTTCTGGGTCCTCCTGGGGTGTCCTGTCTACCTGTATACCAGAATCTTCCCTGCTAAGTGGCTGCTGACTGTCTTCCTCCTCACTCTCCTCCTCAGACCACTCCTGAGGAGAAACAGGGAGTGATGCTAGTAGCGATGGTTACCAGCAGGAATAGCCACTATTGGTCACTGCAGTGTGTCATAATCAACATCCACCTAACAGGAGCTTTGGAGAGCAGCAAAATAGGGGGAAAGAAAAAAAGCATAACCCACTCACAGGTGTGTCAGGAAAAGGACCCGTGTCAATATCCTCTCCTTCCAATAAATATTTACCCCAGTCAAAGGTATCTTCCTTTACTGCAAAGAAGACAAAAACAAAATACTTAGAAATTATGAATTACAGGCACGAACCCAACAACTCCTCGTCATGAGGGCTCACCTTCCTCCTTTTTTCTGGGTCTTTCATCATACTGTGAGTTGGAAGGGGAATCTGAGAGGAAGAGAAGCAGGGCCAGTATGCCGTGATGAACATCTGTCTGCAGAGAAAAGCGGAACATTATTTTATCAGCATTCTCGCGCTAAGAGGTGAGAGGGAGCTACACAACACAATGTTTGTGTGCAAGCCATACCGGCAGGCCATTATTGTGGCGTACCTTAGTTCCTTCAGTGTTGGCTAAAGGTGAGTTCAAGAATTCCTCAGTCAGTCGAATCCAGCTCTCCGCCTTCTTCAGGTCTGAATTAACCATCAGCTTTTCATAGATCCTTCGTGAAACACATTAACCATGTGCGATTGACAGACCAGCCATCACATATAGCCATGCTGTCACGAGAACACATCTTAACTGGCTGCACAGTGAAGCGCTTTATTTTTAACTCACCCATTGATGCTGCGTTGTACTTTGTGGCTGTTGACATCGAGATAGCGATGAAACCTGCAAGCAAACTTTTTGCTGTCAGATACTCCTCAGAGGAAAAGAAACAATGGTGCAAATGTTTACCATAAATTGATATGAGCAAGTCACTGTAAAATTGATTATCTAAAACTTGGACATCCCATTGGACAAAGGCGTCAGCTAACCACACTCACAGGTCACTTTTTGGTACACCTAGCTAGTATCTGGTCGGACTCTCTCCTGCCTCCAAAACTACATGAATTCAGCAGCAAGGTGCTGGTGACATTCCACCAGGGACTTGGTCCATGTTGGTTTGACAGCTTCACGCGGTTTCCGTGGGTTTTTTCGGCAGCACTTTCTTCCTGCCAACAGTACATTCCACTTCATCCCAAAGATGCTCTAGAGGCTTGAGAGGGGGGCACTGTGCAGAACACAGGAGTAAAGACACTGCTGTGTTTGTGGAACTGTTCTGAGATGACCTCTACGCTTTGAGACACGGCAAATTATCCGGCCGGAAGTAGAATCTGAGCTATACCGACCATGAAGGCATGAAAATGATCAGCAACAATGCTTTGGTACTTTCTGGGATTTAAACAACACTCAGTTTGTACTAGAAAACCTAATGTGTGGGGAATGTTTTGTTGGCACAACATTACAGCACCACCATCATGTCTGTGCCATTTACATCAGGCAGGGTGGGTCTATGGATTCAGCATTTTTTGCCAGTTTCTGAAACCGTCGTTGATACATTGCAACTGAAACTGATTAGTAAGAACAGATATTGTTTTTCCACTATTCGATCATTTCATTTCGGTGGTCACGTGCCCACTGTAGGCTCATACCTTTGTGAGCTTACCGTACAGTTACCCAGAGAGGGCTTCTGCTGATGCAGCCCATCCCCTTCAAGGCTAAGTTACAAAAGCAAGTCAAAAGTATCACTACAAACACTCTGATCTACCCTCCTAATGTGTTTGGGGATTTTTTTCTGAACACCACGGTTGTACCGATCTGTCATTTTTGCACCTGCGGTCTTCCACTTTTCTCCAACAAGTCTGGCCATTCATTGGCTTCCTCATTAGCAAGGAGCTTGAACTCACAGGAGGAGTGTCCACTGAGAGGATGGTTTTCTAGTGATCGCACCATTCATTCTCTGCAATCTTGTCTGACAGTGTAAAGCACAAAAGTGCCAGCAGATGCTGCCACCATCACGTCAGGCACTGCATGGATGTACCTAATAAAGTGGCCGGGGAGAGTAACGGTCAGCGAGAGCAAAACGCGACTAGTTTCTGTGACTCCCGTGTCGCGTGTGCAAGTGCCGTGGTACTACTACAGGTGTGCAAGAAGAGCAGCCGGGCCCAGGCTGCGGGGGGCCATGCCTCCACTGCTCACCTGAAGTTGGACCAGGCGAATTTGAGCGCCAGCTGGAAGTTGTGGTCCTGCTCGTCCTGGATGCCGCTGATGTGTTTGATGAGCCTCCTGACCTCGCAGTCCGTCTCCCGCTCGAAGCGCGAGCTGTGCGCCATCATGTCGCCGCGAGCGCGCGCCTGACCTGTTCCCGTCAAAGCGCGGCAGAACTAGCCAGCTCCATAAAACATGACACGAATCATATGGCAAATACGTTTTCTGCCGCCTCGTCTGACGCAGTGAGAAGCGTTAGCTGAAGTGGGAGAAGCAACGGGCTCACGGCTATTTTCAATAACAAAATAAGTCAAGTCAAGCTGCACGGCGGTGCACACGCGCCACGGGCTAACAACCTAACTGGTTGGTCGTACAGATCCGCAGGGCAGTGGAAAGCCATCGGCAATATCCCCGACTAATATATTTTTCCATATTAATTCCCAGGATTGTACCAAATTTTAATTTTAGCCCTTTTAACCGAATATTTATTCTTCTGACGTGAAGTATACCCTCTCCGTATATGAATAAATCAGCCCGCCCTCCACCAAACGGCGGTGGCCAACCAAGCACTTACACGGGAATCTCTTGCTCCCTATCCCAGAAAGCAGATCAGTAATTACAGCTGTAATTCTTTCAGACTTAGATATTCGCCTGTAAATATGTGCAGATATACATGCTGGCGGCGTAGCGACATACATATATTTCATTGGAACGAATAAATGTAGATTCAACTTTAGATTGACATAACATTCCGTCCCTGCAACATATTTTCCGGCGTGTATGAGATATTTAAAAAGCAATGGATGGTGCAGTAAACAGGTATATTCTAAATCCAAGATAGTGAATCAGTAGAAAGCCTGCAAAGCCTTGGTCTGTAAAAATGTATATTGTATTCTTATGCAAATATTTTATTGTAACAATATTATCATGACCCCGTTCAGACTTTTAATTTGACGGTTTCACGCCTGTAGCCCGAAACCCGCCCAGAAGGGCGGGAAACAAAGCCGCTGTGCGAGTCCCGATTCTTGGACTGTAGTCTTCTGTTCCGTTTTTTTTCCACATTTTAAAACTAGATCATCATGCAAGAACTTGAGAGCCATCTTTTAAACTTCTGAAGACATGTATAAAGTATGACGGGCGAATAAAGAAGCTTCCAGAAGAGATGCTGTTATCATACATATATCTCTGCCCTCCCTTCTAATGTTCCACGCAGTCACCGCAAATAGTCACTCGTCCAAGTCGGGTCGTGGTGGTGGAGAGCCTATCCTGGAAACACAGGGTGTGAGTCAGCAGGTAGAACTGAATGCTGGTCCATTACAGGAAAGTCTCTCTCTCACACACACACATACACACACACACACACACACTTCAAGTTCAAGTTTATTGTCATAGGTACATGTACCATGTAAAAGTATCATGAAATTCTTCCTGAATGCTTTTTCACAGACCATGGACAAAGACAGAGACAATATAAGTACTGTACAAACAAAACAATGACAGTGAGTAATGCAAATAGCAATAACGGTAACAGCAATAACAATAATACCAGTAGACAGCCAAAGAACTCAGAACGAGAGAATGAGAATGCTTAAAGTGACTATGTGATCTACCAATGTGCTTGGGTGGAGCAGTCCAACTCTAGTTACTAAAGGTGGCACATTGGTTAGTACTGTATAATCTTAGAGCAGTGGGGTAAAAGCTGTTCCTGTACCTACCTGTGCGGGTTCAAATAGACCTGGGTCGCTTTGCAGATGGCAGAGAAGAGAAAAGTGCCCGTGTGGGGTTACTATGACCTTTCATGATGCGCATCGTCTTTCTGAGGCAGCGTGTGGTGTAGGTGTCCTCGACTGCTGGTAGCCGTGTGCCCATGATTCCCCGAGCCGTTTTGACCACCCTCTGTAGGGCTTTCTTGTCCTGTGTGGAGCAGCTGCCACCCCAGGATGTAATACACCCTGTGAGGACGGACTCCACAGCACACCTGTAGAAAGTGGTGAGGACTGTAGTGGACATCCGGGCTTTCTTCAGACGCTTGAGGAAATGGAGCCGTTGATGGGCCTTTTTGATGGTTGATGCTGTGTGCTCAGTCCATGTGAGTTTCGTAGTGAGGGCGACCCCTAGGAATCTGAAGCTGTTGACCCTCTCTACAACGTCCCATCCTATGTATATGGGTGCATGAACCGTATCCTGTTTCCTGAAGTCAATCACCAACTCCTTAGTTTTACTGACATTGAGAGACAGCTTGTTGTCCTGGCACCACTCTCCCAGGAGCCTCACCTCCTCTCACTTCCAGGCAAATCATGGTTCTCAAGCTGCCACAAAACATATGTCTTTGGACAGAAATCTGAGCACCCAGAGGAAACATGTATTTACACATTTAGCAGACGCTCTTCTCCAAAGCGACGTACATCTCATAAAAAATACGTGTTCATTACATTAGCAGAAAGAGACAACACTTAGACACTTAGATGCAGATGTTGTGATTCTTAAGTACAGTTTCCACCATATGAACCAATGTTCATCACACAAGTACTTGCGTAAAACTTTATCCAAATATCCACGCGTCCTGATCATACACACACATACACACACTGTCTGAAACCACTGGTCCCGAGCAGGGTCACAGTGAGCCAGAGCCTAACCCAGCAACACAAGGCAGGAGGCTGGAGGTGGAGGGGACACACCCAGGACAGGACGCCAGTCCATCACAAGGCACCCCAAGCAGGATTCGAAACCCAGACCCACCAGAGAGCAAAACCCAGCCAAACCTGCCATGCCATTCCTGATCACCTTATTAATATTTTTTTTGAGATACATATAAACATTTATGTTATGTTATGTTACAGGAGTAGCTGCATAAAGGTTTATTCAGACACAAATGACCTCTTTATAGAGCTGGGTAAATTTTACCAGACCAATTTAAGGTAAGTACATTGCTCAAGGGTACTAAAACTGGAGGTGAGGATCAAACCTGCAACCTTTAGAGCCAAAGGCAGCAACCCTAACCACTATGCTACCACCTGTTCCTAATGCACACTAACAGCACCAGATTCAAACCCACATTCCAAGATGTGGACCAGCGCAACCCACTGCACCACCCTACCTCCATCTTTTTTTTTTTTTTAATATATTATATCAAACAAGGGGGGGTGCAGTGGCGCAGTGGGTTGGACCACAGTCCTGCTCTTCGGTGGGTCTGGGGTTCGAGTCCCACTTGGGGTGCCTTGCGACGGACTGGCGTCCCGTCCTGGGTGTGTCCCCTGCCCCTCCGGCCTTACGCCCTGAGTTGCCAGGTTAGGCTCCGGTTCCCCGTGACCCCGTATGGGGCAAGCGGTTCTGAAAATGTGTGTGTGTGTGTGTGTGTGTGTGTATATATCAAACAAGAAAATATTGAGGATAAAGAAATTAGTTGGGTCTATGATATGTGTAACCAGAGCCTGTTCCATTTGTCAAAGAAGCTATCGTACGCTATTTTAGCAACCCTGCTCTGGCTGTATTACCTGCAAGTAAGGTGCCTTAACATTACCCTGAAATGAAACAGGACAATTACCCTGGTGTATAAGTGGGGAGGTTAGAAAATGGGGTGGCATGGTGGCACAGTGAGTAGCAGTGCTGTCTCACAGCATGTAGGTGGTGCAACAGGATGGGAGTTTGATTCCTGCTCAGTCTGTGTGGAGTTTGCATGTTCTTCCCGTGTCTGTGTGGGTTTCTTCTGGGTGCTCTGGTTTCCTCCCACAGTCCAAAGACATGCTGTTCAGGTTCCCCCATAGTGTGTGAGTGACAGAGAGAGAGTGTTCGTTCCACTGATGTATAGATGAGTAACCCAGTGTAAGTAGTGTATCTAGCAGTGTAAATCACCTTGGTGAATAAGGTGTGTGGCCTCATAACACTGCATGGAGTTCATCAGAAGTTGCTTTGGAGAAAAGTGTCTGCTAAATAAATGTGCCTCAGGTATATAAATAAATGAAAAATAACACACTTGAGAGGGAGTGAAATGTCTGAAACTATAAAAGCCTCACTACATCGCAGATTAATTAATGTGGGCTGTGCCACGAAGCTCCAGAAAAAACAGAATTAAATAAAGGTTGATCTAGATGAACCTCATTCTACATGATTGAATTGTTTGTGTAGCTCAGGGTTTCTTAACCTCAGAGGTGTGAGGCGGCTCCCCGAAAACGAACCGCGATCGCTTCTCGCTGGACAACGATGCTCCACTTTAGATTTTCTCACGATTTCTATGACGAATTAAAACCTTTGACATTAAACGCTTGTTAAAAACAGTCAGCTGCAGTACCTAAGCGAATCCCCGTCGTCTTATTTACGTCTACATCGGTTCATTGATTAATAAATTCACCGTGAGGTGAGGTGTGAGGCGGAGGAAGGTTAAGAGTTCCTGACATAACCGAAGTAAACAGACGGCGACAGCGCTTTGCGCTGGACTTTCCGCGGACTCTTATTTTGACACGGCGTGGGCGGGGCGCGCAGAGCGCCGTGACGTCAATACATACCCTTCACTTAAACTTGCCCAGAGCTTCGGAGCGCCGTCAGAAAGGGGCGCTGCGTCATCGGCAGAGGTTCCCCCCT
Source organism: Scleropages formosus (assembly GCF_900964775.1). Taxonomy (NCBI): domain Eukaryota; kingdom Metazoa; phylum Chordata; class Actinopteri; order Osteoglossiformes; family Osteoglossidae; genus Scleropages; species Scleropages formosus. The sequence continues at coordinate 20,547,078 of NC_041806.1, forward strand.
CCCTCCGCGACGCAGCGGCGGTGCGCGAGGAAATGAAGAGGAGGCTGCAGAAGAAGTACCTGATTCTGATCCTGGGATACTCGGTGCTGCTTCTGCTCATCCCCTACATGTTGGATTACCGCGGCAGGGCGAGCGAGGATGAGAGGCGCGGGCCGCCGCCGCAGCAGAAGGAGCAGCAGCAGCAGCGGTGCCCCGATCTGGTGGAGCGCAGCATGTCGCTGTGGGGCGGCGTGCTGGACAACAAGGCGAGCAACGGCACGGAGGCGGCGGAGGAAGAGCCCGGCGTCGCCGCGAACCTCTCCCGGACGCACGTGTACCTGCACGCGACGTGGCGCACGGGCTCCTCCTTCCTCGGGGAGCTCTTCAACCAGCACCCCGACGTGTTCTACCTGTACGAGCCCATGTGGAATATGTGGCAGGCGCTGTACCCGGGCGACGCGGGCAGCCTGCAGGGCGCCGTGCGCGACATGATGAGCTCGCTCTTCCGCTGCGACTTCTCCGTGCTCAAGCTGTACGCGGGCAGCGCCAACGTGAGCACCTCGCACATCTTCGGCTGGAAGACCAACAAGGTGATCTGCTCGGAGCCGCTGTGCGGCGCCTACCGCCGCCACGAGGTGGGCATGGTGAGGGGCGACGTGTGCGACAAGTGCGAGCCGCGGCACATCCGAGAGCTGGAGCGCGAGTGCAGGAAGTACCCGGTGGTGGTGATCAAAGACGTGCGCGTGATGGACCTGGGCGTGCTCGTGCCGCTCATGAGGGACCCGCGGCTCAACCTGCGCGTCGTGCAGCTGTTCCGCGACCCGCGCGCCGTGCACAACTCGCGCCTCAAGTCCAAGCTGGCGCTCGTGAAGGAGAGCATCCAGGTGCTGCGCAGCCGGCGGCAGACGGACAAGTACAAGCGGCTGCTCATGCCCAACAGCAGGGCCAACAGGGCCGAGAGCTACGTGTCCAACGCCATGGAGCTCATCTGCGACAACTGGCTCGGCGACATGCTGCTGGTGGCGAGCGCGCCGCCCTGGCTGCGGAGGAGCTACGCGGGGATCCGCTACGAGGACCTGGTGCTGCGGCCCGTGGACGAGCTGCGGCGGCTCTACCGCTTCGCCCGGCTCGGCCCGTCGGCAGCCCTCGAGAGCTTCGTGCTCAACATGACCCGCGGCGAGGGCTACTCCTCCGACAAGCCCTTCCTCATCTCGGCGCGCGACGCCAAGGAGGCCATCCACGCCTGGAGGGAGCGGCTGAGCGTGGAGCAGGTGCGCCAGGTGGAGGGCTACTGCGGCGAGGTCATGAGCCGCCTGGGCTACCGGCGGAGGAGCGCGGGCGACACGTAGGCGACGGGTCCGAGGAGCCCGCCGACAAGGTGACGTGGAAGTAACGTTTCCAGGTGGGGGGTGGGGGGGCGTGTCCCGCCGCGCCAGGGACAGTAAGCACGCATTGGCCTCGCTCTGACAGGACGACACCGGCTGTGTGTGTGTGTGTGTGTGTGTGTGTGTGTGTGTGTGTGTGTGTGTGTGTGTGTGTGTGTGTGTGTGTATTTGGGCTGGAAACGCGAGCAAGCGTGCGGTAGGAGTGGTGCTCGGGCCCCCCAGGCGGTGGCCGCAAGTGAAATGACGGCCCCCGGCTCCCACAACGCGTCGTTGGTCGTTGACCGCAGGCATCCCGCCGACGTACTGTGCGTGAGTAACGGTGCCACCGTCCCCAATTTGTCACAGGCTTCGGCCGTCATCCGTGCGGAACCACGGATTCCCTTCCCCATCGATAGTTTCGCGTTTTAGCGAGAGGCACGAGCGCATTTTCCCAGCTCGTCACCAGGCTGAAGGGTTACGTTAGAAATTAAAACGACTCCGCGCGTACCTGGACAACCAAGAGCAGTGGGTACGGTGGAGAAGGAAGGGCAGCATCCGCACAGCGTCCTCCGCGAGAGGTGCTGGAGACCCCGCTCAGGTGGGCCGATGGCCCGAATCCCCAGCCTCTATCTTCCCAAATAAACCCTGCGCCCGAGCACAGCGAGCCCGGGTTCAAGGGTCCTCCTGAGCGAGTCACCCAGAGACATAGAACACCGACGTTCCATTTATCCGACACTTTTTCCCCCCAAAGCGACTTACGTTAAGGTTATTACGAGTTCACAATTATTTGCCCATTTATAGACGTGGGTAATTTCACCGGAGTAATTCAGGGTAAGTACCTCGCTCAAGGGTACTACAGCCGGAGATGAGATTTAAACCTGCAGCCTTTGGGTCCAAAGGTAGCAGCTCAAACCACTATGCTACCAGCTGTCCCCTAAATAATCTGGCCCTGGATTTGAAGTATACGAGTATGAAACGAAGGAATTCAAACAATGTAACAAACAGCCTCTGGTCACAGTTTGGCCTTGAAATTGACTACAGAGTTACAGAAACAACTTCAGCAGATAAAGAGTAGCCTTAGGAGCTTGTTTTGCTGAGACACTCCAAGAAATTGAAATATCAGCGCGAAAAGGGAACAGAACCAAATTCGTGTAAACATTCTGTAACCGTAAGACAAACATTCGGGAACCGGTTTCAACGCGTCGCTTCGCTGGTTCCCGCTCGTTTCTCTTACGGTTACAAAACGTTCACGCAAATTTGGTTCCGTGTCGGATGAGCGAAACCATCGAGCTCTTCCTGCCCCTGTGATCGGGGTAACTGTGAAACCACGGTGACATCGGCATACCGACGTCAGTATAGCGCAACAATGCGTGGATGAAATGTCTTTCTCACGGAGGATATAACTCACTTGGCCTATTTATAGGTGGCGTCTTTTGGGGGGTACGCCAAATTTAGGTGTTCGAGGGCGACTCGCGGAAAGCGCGAAGGTGCCGCGCACGTTCGCTGCATCCGCGTTCACCCGTCGAAGGATGCCACACCCTTGGGGGTAAGGAGGAGACGAGACTCCAGGGCGTCCCAGAGCTCGGGAGGCGCTGCGGCACCTTCCCTCAGATGCGACGCCTCCTCCTTCCTCTCGCCGCTCTGCAGAACGGCCCCGCAATTCCCTCCGCCCACAAATTACGGCTATTGCTCTGATTAAATGGCGAGGCGCCGGCGTCCTTTCATCTTTCCCATTTCGAGATTAAGTTTCTAATCCGTGGCGGCGCCATTAACAAGTACCGGTGGCACGTGAAAAAGTTTCCGCATCGCAGCCGAGCTACAGAGGCGGCGGCGTCCGATAAGCGGCCCGCTGACGCCCTCCGCCGGAAGAGCCCCGCGGAACGCCGGTACGCCTCCATGCGAACGATGCATTGTGAGTCGCATCCCTGGCGGTTTCCCTTATCGCACTTATGGAAATGATGTGTGGCACTTTATAGTCCGTGTAACAGCGTGGATTTACTGGGGCTGCACACAGGAGGTTTTGTTCGCGCACACAGAGACCCGTGGTTCTTCCAAGCCAGCGGTTGGTCACGGTGCCTTGCGGGCCGGAGGACCCTGCGACGGGGGAAACAATGCGCGTTTGTTTGTGGGGGGGGGGCTGGGAGCGAGAGTCAGGGGCATGTTGGTCCGGTCGGTGATGGGGTCGTCGAGAGCTGGGGGGGTGAGGGGCGCTGGGCTGCTGTGAGACACCCGGTTACTTAAAGGGGGAGGGGACAGATGATTCCACATGGCCTTGTCAACCCCCAACACCCCAGACAGCTGCTGTCTCCCCAGTGCTGTGGCTACAGTAAGAGTGAGTGAGTGAGTGAGTGAGAGAGAGAGACAATCCTACTCAATCTGGCTTCTCAAATCAAGTTCCTCCAGTTGATTTGTTACACACCCACTTTTTTTTTTTTTAAGTTCCAAATCCACAATTAATTCCATCACTTATGAATAATAGTGTAATATTGCAGCAGTACCTATAGATATTTTGCGAAATGTTATTTTTCAAGGCTGCGCATTGACTAATATGTGCACATCAGTTCTCCAATGTCACAAAGGCCACAAAACGGAGGACCAGTCGCACTGTACGAATACTGCAGTATCGAACTCAAGTGAGAAATTCGTGCGTCAGTTGATTTCATTAGCCATCAGCTACATGGCCCCCCAGTATATAAGAAACCCACGTACACACACACACACACACACACACACACACACACACACACACACACACACACACACCCCAGCGCTGCACGACACCTCCTCCTTTCCGCACTCAGCTCACTCTCCCTCTGTCCTCTTCCAGGAACGCGCTGCACATGAGGACTGCAGGGGGCGCCACTTGGGGGTAGGCTGCTGCTGCGTCGGTCCCGCTTTCTGGAGCGTTGGCACCCCCGTGTTGCCAAGGAGGAACAGCCGACACATGCATCCGACAGCTTGGAAAGACTCAGCGACGCGTGTGTGTATATATGTACAATTGGAAAGGTATAGGAGTTCCTCTCCATCCCTGACCAGGCTTCTCTAATGTGGGGGGTGGTGGTGGCGAACGCCACCACTCAGTCACTGCAGCCCAATGCTAACAGCTAGCCTAGCATCCAGATTCCACTAGCACTCACAGCTCATGGTGCTCTTTAGACGGACTTCGACGGACAGTTACCCCCTCCGGGGCACTTTAGCCCCCATCCTGCACACCTCAGCTCTCACCAGCGGGAACGACAGCATCCTCCCACGGGAACCGCGAGCAGGCACATGCCCACCGGTGTGACCCCCCACCTTCGGAACATTCCAGAATCGATATCATATCGCACGATATCGCATGACAATGAAGTCACAGGTTTTTCCACTGTGCCGACAGGTACGGCCAATGACGACGTCCACTAAATAGCCTCTTCTTAGAGGACTAATCCGCTTAGAAAGAAAAAGAACACTACAGAATACAGTTACTCCGATTGCACCATTTTAAGGGGAAAAAACAAGGTATTGAATATCTGCTCTTGAACAGCAGGACACGGCCCTGCCCTCTTCACAATATCGCCGCGGTATTAACCAGTATGGTACTGAGTGCACTAACTGTGTTCCCCCTCTAGCAGACCTGTACAAACACCTTATCTTCTTTAAACAAAAACGTCCAAGTGTGTGTTTGTATGTGTATTAAAAAAAGAAAGAAAAAAAAAACCCCTAACCCTGTGTGAAATCTGTTCTTGGTGCAGTGGTTTAACACTGACCGAAAACTGGTCTTCTGGACGTAGGAACCGAAAGCAGACCATTTTATTAAATTACACTTCTTTCTGTGTCTTGTTCAGTGATCTCATGTCCAGTTCAAGCTGCTCTTGTGCAACACGTTCGAGTCATGCAGCTGGAAGGTGCTGCTTTTGTCTGCTGTCAGTGCGAGTCTCAAACAGGAAGGAAGCTGCAGGCGCCTGTCAACAGGAGCGGTGGCACCGACAACGCGGCTACGCAGCGACACGCATCATTTAAGCTTGCTTTCCGCAACGCGACCCCCCCCGGGTCTTGGGGCGTTAATGATGGTGGCGAGACGTACGGTGGTGGAGTCCGGCACCTCCTCAGCACGCGGGAGCCTGTGGATATAAGGGGATCAAGGGCGAAGGCTGCAGGTGACCAAGGGTGTTGACGTGGTAAATGCACAGAAAGCAGGTCCTGCGTACTGAGCTACTAAGGATGAAGGTATGAGGATCAGAGATTGAGAATGACTGTGTCCTTCCTCAGGTGTGTCTATCCTGCTGGGATGGGGGACGCATTAACACACGTGTTTAAATAAATAAATCAAACGTTCACTGTCAAACACACTGGTTGAGAAACAAAGCACTGGCAGAACTCGCCGGACTTTCCTGAAGTACGCAGTTTATTGACAGGTACAGCAACATGCAGGACAGAGTGGATGAGACATCGTCGGGTGTAGAGGAGGAGGGGGGACGGCTATGGTCAGGCTGGATGGACGTGCTGCCGCGTAACTCCAATGAGTGACACTCCCAGCCCCTTCTCACAGTCCAGCTGGGGGACACTAGGAGGACACACACACACACACACACACACACACACACACACACACACACACACACACACACACACACACACACACGGTGCCCAGCCCATCTGGAGTTCTTGAAGCAACCGGCTCCTCCAGGTCCAAGCCCTCGGTGTGGGTCCTGTTCCAAAGCGCTTCATTACCGCGCTTCTCCTCTGCTCTCATCACCAGTTGCCTCCTCGTCTTCAAGGCAGCCAATCGGCATTTTTCACACTATGGACATGTAGGACATCTTCGGCAACGGCTTGAAGGAGAAGCTGCTCCAAGCTGCAAGGATAAGATGCGATGATGTGTCCGTGGGGGGTCGTTTCGGTTTGAGACGCAGGGATTTTTAGCAGTGGGCTTCCAAAAATGATCCAGAGGTGCGGCAAGATGCTCTGGGCCCCAGACGGTGTGCGGAGCTCAACCCCAAGAGAAAAAAACAAGGTGGTGGACGCCCCACAGTTCCCATTTCCCCCATGGCGGCCATCGGTCCTGTGGGCTCAGCCTTTGTGGTAAAGCACAGTAACGTGTGCCACTGCTGAAGCTGCAACTCGTCTCTATGGAACATGCTAGAAGGTCCCCATCGCAGCCAGAAAGTCACCCACCGCAGGAAAAACGCTTGTGAAAGGGCTCTACGCTTTGTGGTTAAACTTTCCCAGGGAAACAAATCGTGGGGCTTGTAGCAGACCGCTTTTATCCAACAGCGCATCTTCCGCAGCGCTCATGAATATTCACGAGTCCACTGAACGTTTTGCATGTTAGCTAACTGTGGGCCACCCCCAGCAGGGGAGAGGCTTGCAGATCAACGATTCAATGCTGCGGCTCATTTTGTAGCCACCTGGTTGTCTGAGGCCCTCCGGTGCCCAGCCCAGAGACACCGCCGCCGCTTCACCTGCACCTCACGCGCTCCTGGTGTTACTTCTCGTACCCAAGAAAGCAGCAAAGCGTAAACTGCTCAGGGGTGGGTCATTTATTCTGAGCTGTAACCCTAAACTCCTAATGCTCAAGTTGCATTCCAGTCTATAGTGACCCATTTACCAATCTCCTGTACGATAATTAAGGTTGCTTTCATCTGATCGTCACAAGGTTTCAACACATCCTCCACAGCACGCAGAACACCGAGTGACTTTCAGGTGTTTTCGCATTTTGTACATCTGTGGGTCTCCTGTCACACCTGGTCAGCCGTAGGAGGCGAGTGGGTGACGGCGAAGAGCGTCAAACACCACGAGTGCCATCAGGTCAGGTAAATGAGGTCTGTGGACCACAACCACTCCGAAAATAATTTGGTTAAAAGGTGCAACAGAACACTAGGCGATTGTGTACGTTACGTACATATTCCTTCATAATGATTTTGGATGGGAATGCCGGCGGCAGAATGCAATCTCGAACGCAACCCGGGGATTAAGGGTGAGTTTCTACACGGATGAGGCGGAGCGAAGCTTTCCTTCAAACTAGACGTGGCCTGAACTTCTCCTCCCCCTTCCTCCATACACAAACATCTGAGTCAAGTGACAATCGATGAAATATTACGGCTTTGTGCGTTACTGGTGGAGTCAGAACACATGGTATATGCAGACGTGGAAGAAGAGTCTACGAAAGGTCAAGGATCGCCGCCCTACGTAAGGTCAGTGACACGACATCCCAAGAGAAGTGATCTGTGGAGTGCGGTCAGCTTAGAAACTGACCTTTTCAAAATACTGCAATCCTCACACTCGTCAGACCCATGTGGGTGGTGGGGAGGGGGTTCCCACTGGCTGCAAACAGTCTGAAGTTTGCATGTTCTGCTCTCCATCTGATCCCATGCGTGAAGAATCACGCAAGCCGTAAAACGTGGAGGGTGGTATGGTAGGTGGTCACGATAAGGTCAAACGCAAGCAAAAAGGGCTGCCAAGGGTCCATCGGGGGTCTTTCTGAGCAGCGTAGCGCCGCGAGACGCGTCTCCTTTGCCCTTGAAGCAAGGATGAGCGCGGTCATTTGCAGCGGTGCCCGTTCTTTCCGGAACCGACAGAGCTCCGCATCACTGCTGCTCAATTATTCCGGTTTCATTGGTGTGAAGAAGAGCTACAAAGTCACACGACTCCAGGAAATGTCAATAGTTGTGCCTTCAAAACAAAAAACAAAACAAGAAAATGCCATCAGTTCGTGATTTTCACAGTTCACAGTCTTAGGGGAGGATGGAATGAAGGCAGCGATTATACGTCATGCTTTTGCTCTGGTTTGGTGGGCTAACGGAGGTCTACGGGTCTCAGTCTCAGGTTGCCTTCGGGCTCTGCGTCCGCGGTGCTTAGTCGTGGCGGCAGACTGGAACAGGTTGCCGAACACACCAACGACGGAGCGATCCAAACGCGTCACGGCCCTCTCTCTCTTCCCCTTTCAGCCTCAAAGCGCCTCCAACGCAGACACGCAGTGATTGTTCTGCACGTTCCAGTTCCTTGAACGAGTCGGACATTCCTCAACCTTGATCGTCCTCTGTTCTCTGCTCAAAGCATTAAAAAGGGGGGGGGGTGAAGAGGCTCAAAATGTGGATGTAGTCGCCGACTCGCCAGTCTACGCTCGTTGCCCTTCTCACCGAAGGCCCGGCTCCCACAGCTGTGCAGCACTGCTCTGCCATAGGCAATGGGAACGAACTGGAGGTTCCTCCTCGATTCCTTGCCGGGGAGCCCGGTGTGGAAGCTCAGCCCGGACGCACCCTCGCGGGGAACGAAACGGGCTGCCAGCTAACCTGTGCGAGCCCTAACCCTACACCTGCACTCTCTCCATCCCGTCTTGCTTGGTGGGTTGGCCGCTGCTGTGGGTGGGGGGGCACCTGATGGAGCATGGAAACACATGGGAAGGAGGGCGAAGGGGCAGGGACTTTGAGGGAGGGGGGGGGTCTGGAGGGGCAGGGTCAGGCGTGGTCCTCGACGGGGAACACCAGACGTGTCCCGCGGCTCGTCGTCTCGTGCTCCCGCGCCTCCGAATCGCGCTCCGGCGCCGCTTCCGTCTTCCCGTTGATGCCGCCCCACTCCCCGCGAGTGCCGTCGTGACCCCCCGAGGCCCCGTTGGCCGTGATAGCCGTGTCGCCGTAAGTCAGCGTGAGGTCTCCGTCGTTCAGAATGAGGTCCGAGTCGGTGTCCCTCAGCTGTTCGTGGTTCTGCGGTAGACACAACAAGAGCAAAGCACTCCGGTGTGTAACCAAATACTCTTAACCTGCTCGGGACTGTGAAACACAATGCCTTACAGCATTCATCTGTTTGCATAATAACTGACAGGGCAGGTGACATCCATCATTCCCAAGACAAACAAACAAACCAAGAAAACCATCTGATCCTGCCGTTTCAACGGCACAGGAGATGCTGCCGAACACACACTCCATCTTGCTGAGTGGACAGAAGGGCAAGAGAGGGATTACAACCAGACAAAGCGGATCAAACGCAGCAACGGTGATGACGCAAGGATCCCAGCACAGCATGGTGCATTTTAAACCTCCTCCTTACTAAGCGTTAAACGACAGAGTGACAAAAGCACGGCTAAATGGGCCAAACACAGTCGGGCCAGTGCCCAATTCACAAATGGGGCAAAGTCCCACTTCCTGCTGTGGCGTCAAGTGACATATTCTGAGTCGCTCTCTGGAAAGGTGTCGCACCAGCGCACAAACGAGCTGCTGCAGGGTGGGGAACATCACGGTCAGACTCACAAATTGTCAATTCACTGGAAACATCCCGGGCTGCCATTGACTGGAGTGTTTCATCCATTCAAACGGGCAATCTGAACACCACAGAGGTGACCGATATACCGTATTACTCATTTACATTCATCAGACACTTTTTCCGAAAGTTACTTACAATTATTTACCCATTCATACAGCTGGGTACTTTTATTGGAACAATTTCAGGATAAATACCTAGCTCAAGGGTACTACAGACAGAGGTGGGAATCGAACCTGCAACCTTCGGGTCCAAAGGCAGTAGCTCTAACCACCACACCGTCCCATCTTAAAAAGACCCATAGTACATGAAAGACCTGCAAAGTTATTAAAACGAGCCTAAATACCGCAATCAAATTTCCCCCCAAACCAAAAAATGTTTTAAAAAAATAAATTTAAAAAAGGTTTTGGCATATTTCCAGTAACTCAACAAAAATTCTTGAAGGCCGCCGAGCTGTGTCTCATTAATATTCACACAGCATTTGCTAAATTAAAAGGTTGCCGTTCGTTAATGCTGAAAATGTTTACAGTCTGATACGTCGTAATTAAACTCATTGGCGTTAAAGGCATCATAAACATAACAGGAAACTGTGGGCAGTGGAATGAACCTGAAGAGGATTCATTACAACAGCCTCTCGACTGTCGAGCCCCCTGGGAATCTGAGTGAAGCAGAACCATGAGCAATAAGATCTGCATTTGGAAATAGATTGTTAGGCTCACTAATGAAATAAAAAGCAACGAAAACTCATTTGCGCATCGTCAACCGGAGGCAGTAATTGTTATTTTAAATGTTTTTAAAACGAAACCTAAAGGAAAACAAAACTGACCCAGTAATTGCACTGTCCTAATTCAGGACACAACTAACAAAGGTTTAATTTAAAAATAATTAAAAAAAAAAAAAAAAAAAGCTACAATAGAAAATTTTTTTTAAAAAGTTTAAATACCTGCAGCCAGAAAACACAAAAGTCCACATAATCGAGACTCCACTACATGAGTTGAACACAGAGTTTGGCGTTCACCTCATGGTCACTCATCCTCCTGATACGCCGCCCTTCCCATACACCTTGGCTTAAAAATACGTTACATTTGAGGACGTTTCCTTTAACAAAGCAAAACAAAAATAAAATCGAGAGTAGGACTCCGTTAGCTAGAACATCGAGAGTGAATGAGAAAAGTGTTGAAACTCCTTCTAAGGTGGAGAAGATCTCCATGCAGGGCCTTCAGGGAACACCTCAGTAAAGTAGGGGACAGTGTGTCACGCAGTGATTTACTCCACATCTACTTTTACTTTTGGGGGTAAAAAGACGGGAGGGGTCTCGAAAACGTGGCCCTTGTCTCCTGCCTAAGTGAACACGGTCGCATGAGCTCCTTCCCCAGCGTGCGCTTTATTCATCGGCCAGGGACGGGCCGCTTAACCACCTTCATCATGAGCCAACCCCCCCACCACACAAGTCAGCGTTCCTTGTCACTTCTTGGAAGCGAGAGCAAGTGCACCGCGAGTCATCCGATCTCGGCTGTCAGAAGCACGGCACCCGGGACCGAAGCGATGATGCAGATGCGACAAGACAGGAAGGAAGTCACGCTCTGCTGTAAGATCCTGGGGAAGAGAGTTCGGAGGCTCTGAAAAGATTTGCGGCGCTTGCATAACGCAGCGGCCGCTCGTGCGGCTCGGGGTGCGATCGCGCGTCTCATCTGATAACGGCGGCAGCACCGCGCTGAATCGGGGAGGCTGCCGAAAAAGAGCTCCGACGCCATCCCGTTCCGAAACGACTCGCGTTCCGCGCTGCGACACGGGAAGGGAATGCGTATACGAGGGTGGGTTTGTTTTTGTGTGCGAGACACCACGGCCCTACCAATAGCTCTTCCGTACAAGAGACAAAGAGCCACGAGTCTGAGTCGCACTTCTTCTGTCGGAATATCGGCTTTTCTTCAGTGCAAACATTTGCAGTGCTTACGCAGTTCCGCCTGCTCTGATAACTGGACTTTTCCATGCCACCCCCACCAGGACAGGGTTAACAGCCTTTATTTCACAACAAGGGATATGTGATGTGACAGGTCCCTTCTCCGGGCTAAGTAACGCTTTTGGAAGGTGAAATACACTGGTGCCGACTCCGCGTGGCTGTTTGCTCAGTAACAGGAAGACAGTGAGGTGCGCTTGACTGGATTTCGTGGTAAACGGTAACTGTTTCAAACCACTTAATCTTCTCTGATCAGCGAATGGACATGAGGAGTGTAATGAGTAACCTGGAAAAGCTGGACGTACTCACGCCTTGAGCTTCTCTCGCCAGAAACACTGCACTAAATGTCATGATGTGATCACGTGACTGATTGCAGTGACTAAGCACAGCAAATCGGCAAGTATGAGTGCACGTGTGAGAGAGAGAGAGACACACACACAGACACTCACCTCATAGGCCTGAGGGCTGGTGAGGCAACGTGCCAGGGGTCCGCAACACCCGGGCAGCGTGGTGGTGAGGGGTGGCCCACTGTGTGTAAGAATGGGCTTCAAGTAGCTGTGGCACACAGTCAAGGAGGCCTGCAGCTGACGCTGGCAAACAGCGCGCGCATGCGCGCACACACACACACACGCACGCACACACGCACAACGGCAGAGCATCTTCACCAGCCTCGCAGGGTTTCTCAGCTTCTCGCCATCCCCACAACACATCTCTAAAGGCCGCCCCTTGAATGCAGAACCGTTGCCAAAAAAGGGAAAGGTTGTAAAGCAGGGTCACAACTCTCCCCCCCCCCCCCATCAGCAGCAAAATTGAAGAGAACAGACAGACATCTCCTGTTGAGATAACAGTGTTAGAGACACCGAAGGGGTTTAGCGGTTATAATATGCCCGGGATCATTAAAGTGTCCCGTTTTGCAGAACAATTGCACATTTAAAAAAAAAAAAAAAAAACTTGCAGAGACAAATCAATAGCATCAATATAATTAGAAGCACTCAGGCCTTCGACGTGTGCAGCGCGGGCACAGAGAAGCACCACAGCGCTCATGCCTCTCCATTAGCGGCTCTTTCACCACATAGCTGTCCCATTATCTTAGCACTTGAAAATGTTCGCTTTTCAACTGGCTCCACTTTGACACCACTAATGCCATTAGCACGTTCATCTTTTCAGCGTGCAGTGGGGGGGGGGGGGGGGGGGGAGAGGACACACACACCGATCATAACTGTGCTCGTATGCGCCACGTGCGCCAGAAAACCACGCTCGCTGAAGGAGCAACTTCCTTGCGAGAGTAAACATGGTACAAGCGAAGTGGGAATTTTCCCTTCCCCACGGTATTTGCCTTTTTAACATCCCACCTCCAGCGCCTTCGGGGTTGAGATGCACCGGAGAGCACGAGGTTCGGGTTCTCGGACCACCGGCTCGGCTCAAGGAAGGTGTGGAACAACTAACTAAATATTAGGCCTGGCTGTCGCTTTGACGAACCTCAGATGCAGGACAAGTTTAGCATGCAGCCCGAACAAATGACGCTCTGTTCCGGCAGAGCGCGCAGCGGCGAGGAATTCGAACCCACCCCCGGGGGCCCGTGGCCCAGGCTGGCTCGCTCCGGCAGGCTGAGAGACAGAGGCTCCAGTGAGGGCGGCGGAAACCCGAGCGCTGCTGGTGCCAGACTGGTGGGCAGCCTGTGGAGTGCAAACGCGCCAGGTTCTACGCTCTGTTACCCACCTCTGCAGCCCTGCTTTCTGCCAGCGGTCTCCAAGGGACACCTCGAGCCCAGCACGCGTGTAGCCACCCACAGGGGCCGGGGGCCCAGGTACGAGGATGAAGCCACTCCGCAGCCAACACAGGCTTGTACTGATCGGATCGGGTATTTGGATCCAGGATCGGAAGGTGACGTGTAGCTGCACTAACCACCAACCCGCACAAAAAAATAAAATATTTTTAAAAAAAATGAGAAAGGGGAACGGATGCATGTAGCCACACCTTGCAGAGTAAATACTGACACAGAACAGAAAACAAAATCAACAAAAGCTTGATGGGGGAGAAAATCATGAGAAATTTGAAAGTGAACTTATTCATCTTTTTGGGAGATTCCGCATCGGAACGGCAGTCAGTAGACCAGCTTATGTAATTATCCAGAAAAATAACCGAAGTTTTATTTTCAAAATTCAAAAAGCATTAAAATAAAAAATGAAAAAACCTTTGAGGAGGTGTTTTAGTCCTTACTGAGCTTCCAGGGACTTGATTTCTTCTAATAAAAATCCAGCTTTCAGTCCATTTTAGGCAAAATTAAAAGCTATTGAGTCCACTGGGTGTCATCCCCAGGGCAATTTAATGAGAAAATTCGCATTATATCCAAAAAAACCTCTCACTTCAAAGCGTTATCTCAATGGGAACATGCAGCAAATTACGGAGCTTCCTCTTTGGAGGAACACATGTGGGCTGAGAATTAATTAAAAAGCAACACTGTATCACCCCATCTCCTCTCGCTTGGAAGGGAAAAAAAAAAAAAAAAAGAAATGTAAAATAAATCTCTAATCGGAACAGCCTGCAATTCGGCACCGAGATACGGCTGATCGAGGACACGGCTCTAAGGACGCTTCTTTTTAGAGACAGAAGGCAAAGCAGCTCTGGCAGAAGCACTGAGGAGGCCAGAGGATGCTGCTAAACAGGTGCCACGGTTCCGCGGATGCAGTCGAGAAGAATGGCGGATCTCCATGGCAACTCACCTTCCCTCAGACATCGTTCCACTTCCTCTTTCATCAGGTGAACGAGAAGGGAATTCAAGACCTAGTACAAAAGCAAGTCGGGGCATCTGACACCTGTTGTCATAGAGCGCATCCCCACGGTAACGAGCAGCACGCATGTTGCTCATGTGACGGCGCAAGCTCCAACACCTAGAGAGCAGCCTGTTGTTGCTGTGGGGGGAGCAGATGGAACATGCTGGTACATTCAGCCTCAACCCCCCCCAAACATCATAGTGAACACATAGCCAGGGCTTCCTGTGGCTCAGCGTTCACTGAGAGGAAACGCAGATGAGGTGCCGCACTGAACGCAATCCCAGCAGAGCTAAACCTGCAATGACTTTGCCTCTTTTTGACAGCCGTTTGCGAACACTTTTGTATTCCGTTGCCCTGTTTCGTTCTAAGAGGGGGGGCGCGCACTGGTGCAGCGGGCTTGGCTGGGTCCTGCTCTCTGGCGGGTCTGGGGTTCAGGTCCTGCTTGGGGTGCCTTGTGACAGACTGGCGTCCCGTCCTGGGTGCGTCCCCTCCTCCTCCAGCCTTGCACCCTGTGTTGCCGAGTTAGGCTCCAGTTCGCCGCAATCCCACCTGGGACAAGCGGATTCAGACTGTGTGCGTGTGCATGTTTCGTTCTAAAAACCGCACACGTCACATTTGTCAGCAGCCACTTGGCTGAGGGTGTTGCTTGTGTTTTGTAACCAACGTAATTTGAAAACCTTGGATGAGCCTGGCATAAATTTGGCCTGCACCATACCAGCTGCCCAACACCCTCAGTGCATCCGTTCTGGCATGCGAATGCAAGTGCAAACTCCAATTCCCACCAGCAATAAGTAAATATAACAGCTTCCTGCCGATTTACCCCCCCGTGGTGTTGCTTTATCCACACGCTGACAGATAATGAGAGCGATTCAAAAAATTATTCTGCAGGTTTTGCTGGAGCCTTTTTAAGGATCACAGCTTATCCTCATCCTACCCCCAGCCAATTCCACCCGCTACCACGATAACACGACGACCGCTCGCGACATCGGTGTCTAGAGAAAAGGATGGCATAGCTATAATTTAACCACAAAGCAGTTAAAGACAAATTCCAAGGCTAGGGCCACGTGACAGGAGGATACTTGTGGTCGAATGTGTACCACAGTCTGAAAAGCCAGGCGCTCTCCTGCTTCGTCTTGCTGCCTCCTTCGTGCTGCGGCCCATCCTGTAGAGACACATGGGAGAGAAGGTTGTCACCTTTTAGTGTGAAAGACACTCGAAAGACCACAACTTTGCACCAGATTTCCCTGACTCTCTGCTGGAGCAGCACAGAAGTGGGGCACGTCCTTTCAACAGATACCACCAATTAATTCACTTCCAACAAATTACAAAATTTGTACTCATGCCCCTCAGGCTAACTGTCTCTGAGGTTCAATGACAATCTCCCACTTGGTGCATCACTCAATTTGAATATTTCCTTGTTGGGAATTTCATCACGAAAACCTCCACGCGTCTGCCGTCCTTTCATGCGAGAGGTTGGTCCTGTAGAATCAGAGCAGCGGTCCATGGGGGGAAGGGGGTACATGGCACCCTCTTGAGAGTAAACACCAGCAGTGTGGTGTGACAGGTGACCGGCGGCCAGCCCATTACAGCTGTCCTGCAGCTGCCTTCATCTGACGTCTTGTCACCCGTGTGTCGATATAGGGCTGGTGTGTGTGTGTGTGTGTGTGTGTGTGTGTGTGTACGCACCTGTGCAACATGCCAAACAGTCCATGTAGGGGTCCAGAGAGCAGTATGCAAGATATAGTTTTTATGAAGTTTACCAAGGTATTTGTAGGATCACAGTTTACTCTCTGGGGTGTATTAATTTCAGACACACGTGTACACCCAGCCCTCACGTAACAGAGTCTAGTGCAACAAAGAACAGCTACAAGAGCAGATGAAAATGTACACCCTTTCTGGTACAAGCAGCTCATTATTCAAGCAAAGGGCATTCCCCCCCACCACCACCTACGTGGTCATTTTTGTGCCAAAACGCTCCACAAAGCACACGGACGCTACAATTCCTCCACAACAAAAATCAACTACTGTATTTGCTTCCTACTTCCTGTCACATGGACAGTCTCAGCCAATGACAGCCTTCGATCGAGGTAAATACAAAATCAACTGAAATGCCCGATTTAATGCCGTTACCAGTTGATCTAGCTGATGCGTTTCTCCAAAACGACTTTTACTACTGAAATTCTTAAATGATTTATCCATTTATGCAGCTGGCTCATTTTTACTAGGGCAAATTACTAATTCTTATTAGTACAAGAGTACCGCAGCAAGCGTGCCGACCAAACATTCAGACTCCAGACCTGTTTTCCTTCCAATATATAAGAGGCTATGTGACCAATAAACTATTTTGTTCTGAGTTTGTAATAACAGAGGAAGTGTGTGGCGTGATGATGAAGAAGTTAAACGATGCAACACAATATAAAACGATAAGACTAAAGACAAAGGGAATCAAGGAGAACAGCAGGACAAAGGCAGTCACGGTATAAGGTGTCCTGACGGAAAGAGGAAAACCACAGTCAAATTGCCAAAGGCCATGCAAAGTTTGTTACCGATAGTCTGTTAGACCTTCTGTCGATTAGCAGAGAGATGCTTAACATGCGCTCAGCGTTTGCCTTCTACACACTTGTCAATGAACTACGCGTTTGCAAAAGCACGCAGCTTAGCAAGCGACAAAGCTCCGGACCCCCGCAACGGGCAAACGGCAACTGACAACGAATGGATTACTGAAATTCTAAGAGTAATGAAAAAAGACAGGAAATAAAAATTTTGTCACAAACATTATAAAATGTGTTTGATATCATTGCCATGCATCAGAATACCCTTTGTTTTGGTTTTTAAAGAAATTTTTCGTGGACACTAAGTCGATCAACCAGTTTTTTTTTTTTAAACCCTCATAAGAAATAATGGTAATTCGACCCCCTCTCAATAGAAATTGACCTAATGGCGCGATCTCACGGAATGAGCTATCCCTGTTATTTGAGGAATGTGTGGCCTGTCTCCTGTCTTCAGATTAAACATATGTTGAGTGGATCGGGGGGGGGGGTGTCATATTCACTGTGTCATCACTTTGAATTCCCTCCAGGCTACGCTGGAGCACAGTTTAGTCGGAACCTGCTGCAGTGACAGTTTCAATGAAGAATAGAAACACATAAAAGGAGATCCAGCTAAACTAAACTAGATAAAAGATTAAAATTTCCTGCGTTTCAAGGTCTTCAAAAATAAGAACCGAAATTGTTTGTCTTCAAGCTGTGCAGGGTATTTCTTGAATTGAGCATTTTTCAACTTTTAACCTTTCAACAGAGAGCTTTTTTTTTTTTTTTGCGCGCTTCAACAGGAAACAAGCAGGCAGGGTAGCAGTTGTGTGGGTGACACTTCGCTCACGGTAATCACCGCTTGACTCATTTCAATAACGCACGGGGGAAGAGAACACCTTGCGTTTGGCTACCGGATGTGTCACTTTTGACCCAAAAAAAGAATTGCTTCATTTCTGTTTCAGTCAAGGTTGAAATGAAGAGTTTTCCACTTCCACGGACAGCGGACGGGCTGTGGAAGCAAAGAAATACTTACGCCTTGGAGAACCTGGAAGTTGTCCCCAATGGGCTGGAGGTCCTGATCTGGGTCCACGCCAACCCTGCAGGGAGAAATGGAACAGTGAGGCCATGCTGAAGGGCGCGCGTCCGCGAACGTGCTGAGAACGGTGGCCGAGGCGAAGGCGAAACGCAGCACGTGGAAGCAGATCCCTGACAGAGGGGCCTCACACCTTCTGGCCACAGGGCCCCGGGTGGACGCGCAGCAGACAGACAGACATGGGTATGAAACGGAGCACAGCTGAGGTTCTCCCCGAGAAGCACACGAAACAGACCCCAGGAAGTGCAAAAGCAAACAGCGCCTTGCCTTGCTCTCCAGCAGGCCCCTTACCTCCTGCTACCCTGCACAAGCTCATCTCAGACCCCTATTAAGAGGCCTCTACCGCAGACACTCGGATGCATCCTGCCCCAGCTCAGACGATGAACAGACCCTTCTCCTGGCAGCCCTTGGGCTCGAGCGACAATTAAACTTGCCCCGACCCTGGCATTTCATAAATACAGCAGCGCTGCTGTCGCCTTGAGGAATAATTTGTCTTGTCAGAGCAGGACTCCAGCGCTGCCGGAGAGCCCGGCGGCGCCGCACTCTCTCGAGCTGCAGCGCAAAAAACAAAGTCCTTCTGGCGCTAGCGCTGTTATCGCTTCACTGCTACAGACCCCCCCCCAAGGAGAGCATCTGTTTCCCATACACGCCAATTACAGGCGTGCTCACGTGGTGGACAGTCGCTCCTGCATGACACGCAAACACCGCAGCATTTAGGCTTCGTTTCATATGTGGAGGGGGTGTCTGGAGAAAGAGGAAAAAAAACATTAACAGTATTTGAAAGTACCTACTCGCATGACCAAACTAACAGTGGGAAGGGGGGGGTCCAGCTGTGGGATTGACTGGTCACTCAGTCATATAGTGAGGTTTTTTTTTTTTTTTTTAAATCATTTTGACACTACAGTAATCATTTTGTACACAAATAACTTAAAACATAACACGTAAAGAAAGTAAAATGCAACTGTTCATCACCAATTGTGCATTTAATTTTTTCCATTTAGAATTATATGCTTGCAAATCACTTGATTACTGAAAAAGTAAAATTTTACGTTTGCTAAACTTTGCCAAAAGTGTTCCAGCTTTTTTTTTTCCCTCCTTTAATTCTGACACAGGAATGTCTGGTCACTCCAGAATCTGGTCTCCCGAGATCTGGTCACGTTCGGACACCCCGTAGTAGAGGAAAAACATGCTCCGGCTCCCCTATTCGCTGTTAAGAGTTTAACTGTGATTTACTTCATCCGTCAACAAATCTCCACACTTCAGAAAACTTGGACA
Source organism: Scleropages formosus (assembly GCF_900964775.1). Taxonomy (NCBI): domain Eukaryota; kingdom Metazoa; phylum Chordata; class Actinopteri; order Osteoglossiformes; family Osteoglossidae; genus Scleropages; species Scleropages formosus. Next base: position 20,566,286 of record NC_041806.1, read on the forward strand.
CCAGATGACGGCGTTTATAACATCCTGAAACTTTCACCAAGCTGAAGACGAGCTCTGGAGGGCACAAGAGACCGGAGAAAGGTTTTCCTGGGCGTTCCGTCGTCTCGTAAAGGTCGGGCGGCAGCGGAAGGCCCATCTGCAAAGAAGCGCTGAAGCGAGACACCTCCCCAGCCACTCCCCCTGACCAGCCCCACACTCCGTTGCCCTGACAGCACACGCAACAAGCAAGCAAAAGTCACCGTTGATAGGAAGCGGCCTGGGATCACTGCATGGGAAGCACTGCCTCCCTGGACCTCCCCCCAAACCCGGTCCCTTGTATTGCGATACTTTACCACGAAAACCACACCAACGCTCCACAGTCGCAACGATTTCTCTCAGTGCGATCAGCTGAGCCTCTTTCCACCACGCCACAATAAAGATCAGGGTGCGGCGCCGCGGTACAAACCCGCAACTTACAGCGGGCTGAAATGAGTGACATTCGAACCCTGGACCGACCTTCCTCGCTCCAGCCAGGAAATGAAGAAAGGAAAAGTGCTGTTCGCACCCATTCAGACTCTCGGCATTAATGCTGCTCAGTCTTGCACTCTACAGAGCAGGGCGTTGCCGAGGACCACACACACACACACACACACACACACACAAAAGAGTAAAATACACTGTAAAAGAAGGCCCAGGCAGTACACCAACTGTGCTCATCATCAAGGTGCTGCAGTGATCCCAGTGCTCCTAGGAAGGCTTGCCTGCGTCGAGAACACACACAGTGGAAGCACAGCAGACAAACAAGAGACCAACAGCGACCCACCCTGCGACTGCCCCGTCACCCTTTTGTGACCCCCTCCCCCCGTCGTCACCTGACATACTGCCACTGCTTAGCGCGCTCTTCCTCCTCCTGTGACTCCAAGGTACTTCCGACTCTGATGCGGCACAAGACAGCATTTTAAGTGGGGGACCCCCCCTCGGGACTCCTACTCATCCGCCTCCCGTTATTGGCACATTTCTTTAAGCCATACAACTCGGATTAAAGGCAACTTGACTTGTATCGGTTCAACGGATTAAACGGAACTGACTACGAAACAGAAGCACTAGAGCTTTACACCACTGCCATCATGAGCTGCAAGCTATCAATGTGAGTGTATAGAATATATATTACATATCAACACACACTTACATACTTACACTCCCATATGTAAGCACTCGTACGTTGTACTACACATACTGTACATCACACACGCATCCATTATATACGCGTTGATTACACAGCGCACATATTTCCTTACATATTGGCATTTACCAACTTTTTCTGTGTGTGTACACAACACACGCATAGCTGGGGACAGCTGACAGTGCTGTGATTGGAGCTGCTGCCTTTGGACCCAAAGGTCACAGGTTTGAGCCTAACCTCCAGCTGTAGTACTCTTGAGCAAGGTACTTACCTTAAAATTACCAAAAAGCTTTTAAAAAAAAAAATAAAGAAATAAAATTACCCAGCTGTATAAATGGGTAAATAACTAAATAGCCTAAGTTGTAAGTCACTTTGTAGAAAAGCATCAGTTAAACCTCTATGCCATTTCTTACATATAAATACATCTACACACACACTCTAATACACAAATGTATCCCTTGCATAGACACACATTATAATAATATATTTTTTTTTATATATTTCTTTCCACTGCAGACCCTAAGAGAGCGATTCCTAACTGTAGTTAAGACCAAGCTGATCGGAAGCCCACCGGGACAGTTACTCTACGGTGCAGTTTGCCCAGAATAGACAGGGCAGTCAGAGGGACCTGTAACCATTAACTACGTGAAGCTGCACAAACCGTTAAACCAGGAGCGCGAGAACATCGGTATGAATTCGGTCTGTTTCAGGAACGTTTACGTAACCGAACACGCGATTTAACACCAGGTTAGGATACGACACGTCCACAGAGAGCCGGAGGGGCCCTCAGGGTCCCGAGAGCTGCTCCCCGATGCTCGGCCACCGAGGTACCCATGTGACCGACGGGAGGCAACTGAAGAAGTTCTAAAGCTCCAGGACTGCATCTCACTTCTTCCTTGTCACCTCTTCTGTGCTGTTCCCAGACATGATCCCCAACACCAGACACACATACTACAGCTAGAGACTGAAAACTACACTGATATGTATACATATACACACAGACATGCGCTCTGCACAGGTTCTATAATGTAAAGTCTCAAAGATTTAGGGTGGGAAGGATGGAGCGCCGGCCAGATGATGGGAAGGGATGGAGCAGCTGCGCGCTATGGCGCTCATACAGGGGGACTCACAGGGTCAGCGGTGGGGGTGCAGGGTACATTCAGCATCACATCACACCGGTAACATGTTAACAAATCACACGAGGCTCAGTCGTGCTCCCTCTTCTCCAGCGCTGATCCCGGAGGTGACCAAGCAATGTACAGCAGGGTAAATGCTGCTTTTCTTGAGGTGAGTGTTCACTAGAAAAAATGTTAAGACAATTCCACCTTACAGTAAAGGTTCCGGAACATTCCAGAACCTCCACGTGCATGATGGAAGCAGACAGGGGTTCGTCTCCTCCAACAAGCTGCATTTCATGCCACCACGTCACAGCCTCCATGCTTCTTCTGCATGCTTCCGTTTGCTGTCATTTCACCCCCCCCCCACCACACACACACACACAGATACACGGGACCCATACATGTTATAGAAATACAGATAGGGTAAGTAAGGAAGACAAGGGAGCACCAGCCACAGATCTCTAAGGCGGGGGTTAAATACACACACACACACACACACACACACACACACACACACACACACACACACACACACACCTTGATGTTTCCATTTCTAATAAACACAATTATATATTTTTTTTTTTTTTTTTTTTTTTATAAACGTTGTCATATTTATGCCAATAAATCAAAGCACCAGTCCCACAAGCACCTACTCAAAAGAAAGATGTTGCAGAAGAGAATAGAACATAAAAAAAACAGACCTGCACATGACCAACAAACCAGAGAGCACACACACACACACACACACACACGCACACACACGACAACAAAAGGCAGAGGATGACACAACGCACGGAAGGGTGTAAAGGAGGTGTTGGGCGATGCGCCAGTCGCTTGCGTTGATGCGTTTCCCAGCATTAGCAGCGCTCCAATCCGGTGGGGGGGGGGAAGCAAAGCACATGAGCAGATGTTCAGCGATAAACAGGCACTTGGCCCCCCATGCGTAAGGAAGGGCAGCCCAGATAGGCCTTCAGAATTACCCCGTCCTCTGCCTCCGTTTTACCGCGCTGCCATTTATCCGCGTGGGCGCAGCAGGAAGACCGTGCTCGGCAGGACGCCGCGCCTCCGGCGTCCGAGAACACACTGCGGCCTTTTGGAGGAACGATCTTAGAAAATATTTTAAAAATCTCAGCGTCGCTGCCAAGGGCGCGGGGGTTCGGAACGGACAAGCCGAGACCGTACGGTTTAGCGGGGAGCAGGACGTGAGGGAGGGACCTCTGCACGGCGCACCCTCTTTCCCTCCCACCCCCGCGCTCAGATAGGGCGACTTGCTCCTCGCCCTCTCCCCCCCCAGTGGGGCTCTTCATTCCTTGGCAACGCTGCACCCTGAGAGATGTGAAGAATGCAGCTCATTACATATTTATATTCCGACTCCAAAATGTGGAAACCAGAGCAAATTAAGGCAGATGTGCTGCAAAAGGCCACTGATTTTCCATGTAGCTCATCACAGTTTGGGAAGAAGCCCTTCAAGCCCTGTTTGCCTGCAGCCCCCCTGCCAAGTATTTCTCCATGGCCGGCGATGGTTCAGCTGCGGGACGGACACACACACACACACACACACACACACACACACACACACACACACACACACACACACACACACACACACACACACACACACACACACACACACACACTTCCATTCATTCATTCGCTCGCTCTGCTGACAACTTGTACAAGTCAGTGATCCTGAGTCTGTCCTGGAAGCGCACGACGTGAGGTGGGCGGACACCCTAGACAGGACAGCGGTCCGCCGCAGATCAGTCACACTCAGGTTCAGCGACACAAACACGCTACAGCAATATAGAGCCTCAACACGTCTTTGGCCTGTAGGAGGAAACCCAGAGTAAATCCCCACACACTTAAGACACACAAAAATCAACATGCAAACCCAGAGCCCAGGTCTTTGGGGGGGGGGGGGGGCACCATCGCTTCCAGCTGCACCATCACACCACCCTTAGAATGTCCCCTCTGAACTCACATTTCTCACTATAACCCTACAGGTCTCCTTAGATTAATCATCGACACTCGTCTACGTGAGCAGAACCGACGAGCACTGACCCGTGCAGCGGCGCTGGGGGGGGGTTGGGCAGAAAAGCACTGGATCAGTTTGTTGCCCGTGAACGCTCCTCACATTTACTGTCTGGCTTTACATTCTCACTGGACTCCCCTACTTCACACCCATTGGGCCCACCGCAGCAATAAGTAATAAGAAAAGGAAGGGTCCCCTGTCCCGCTCCTGTTTCCCCTCCCCCATCCCCATGTGTGGCGTCCTTAGCGAGATATTAAAATCAAGCCCCTCCACAGCAGCAGCTGCCGTTCCCATTGCTCGCAATAATCCGCTTTAGTCCGACAAATGGCCCCCGTGGTTGCTCGGTCCCCTGCGGGCGACGCTGGCTGCGCACGAGTGGCGACAGGGTACCGGTTTTACCTTGAAATCCGGTCTTGAATTAATGAGCAAATCAGACCTGTGGCCACATATACAGTATGTAACTGGAAGTCCGCCCTCTCCCAGCAGTCTCTAGGCTAACATGGAGCTGTTTTAGTGCCTCAGTCAAAAGGGCCATTATTACAAAGGGGGCTTTTGCGCCACCTAGTGGTCAACACTTGCATTTCTACCTTTTAAAAAAAAAAAAAAAAAAAAAAAAAAAAAAAAAACCACACACACACACACACACACACACACACACACACACACACACACACACACACACACACACACACACACACACACACACACACACTTGTAGAATTTCACCTGCTTGAAAGATCCCAATGAGCACATCAGACTTGTCAAAATTAAAAGTTCAGGTGGAGCGACTCTGACCTGATGTGCAGCCATGACAGCATGGGGGTGGTCCCTCCACCGAAGACCCACACCGTGAAGAAAACTATGAGTAGCGTGGTGGTGAACATCATCTGCCGGGCGTAGGTAGCCGTGTCTCGGATGGCCAGCGCGAACGCCATGGCTCCTCGCAGACCTGCGGGGAACGTACCGTCCGTTATCCTCGGCGAGGGGTGAGACAACGTGCAAACGCTAATGTTTACGTCACATGACCTGCGAGGTACCGCACTGTACGAGTCGGGGAAAATCACTGTGTTACTCCTACATTACTACATGTCTGACCGCTGGGTGTTTCCGCTCATAAGGGATCCAAATTCGGAATCCCACCGATTCCTTTTTGGTTCCATTCCGGTGTGGTGGATGAGCCCCCTCTGCGCCTCGGAACTGCTGAGTCCATCCCAGCATTCAAAGCCACCTGCGAGAGTCACTTCTCTCCTGATCTTGCAAATCCATAAATGGGTCCAGCGCCACCTGCTACGATTACACGTATATTTGCTGTCCGAATGTCACTCCTACAGGCAGCCATGCAGCTGATGTGTGCGACTCCAATATGTTCCTTGTTCACAAGTCCTGCATGTAAAGCTCTGGAAAGCTCCGTCCACACTTTTTTTTTTTTTGCTCCAGGGAAAGGATGTGCTCCTGGGTAATTTTTCTCCCCCCCCCCCCCCACCTTGCTTTTGGGGAAAGGACGTGCAGAACACGTGCACGCAAGTGCCGCGATGCCTTTAACCGCACATGTCCGTCCCACACACCTGCAAACATCATCATGTGCTGGAAGTTGCCGCTGATCTTGTGCCGGCGGCCCAGGTTGAGGAAGAAGGAGAGCGGGTAGATGTTGGAGGCCCTCCCGATGAAAATGGCGAGCTGGCAGGCAAGGGCGCTGCGGTTAGAGAAAAGAACCTGGGAGACAACCGGGGTGAATCCTTGGGGGGGTGTTTCAAAGCTCTCCACCCGGGGCTGAACACGCAGACAGACAGGTGTAATTGAGCAGCGCTCAGAAGCCCAAGAACCCTGGCAGAATATCGAAGTGCTCCGTCTCACACGCAACAGTTGCATATTACATTTCCATCAACAAACTGAGCACAGCCACACGGCACGACACGATTCCGCTTATCCGCCTTTTGTTCGGATCCCCCTTCCGACGCAACCGAGACGTCCTCGTACGTTCGTTACCCACCAATCTCGCCAATTACCGCCTCTCGTAATCGTCGGGAATGAGAGGCTTCGACGTCGCCGAAGGGGGGCAGCGTTCGCAAAGGATACGAAAGCTCCCACGATGAAGATGGGGCTGAAGATGTGGTTCTGGAAGGTGAAGAGCGCCAGGCCCATGTAGGAGAAGATGAAGTTTTCCGCCAGGAAGTGCAGCACCTCAAAGAGCTGAGAGAGAGAAAAAACACACACACACACACACACACACACACACACACACACAGTGTCAAATACAAAAAATGGAGCAGTCCCATCATCCTCCTCCACACGCTGCCATATAAAAGACATTTTAACGACGGTGCTGAAAAATTTAATGCTCTTTTTCCGGCTCCGGAATATTTGTAATTTATTCATTCGTTGCAGCAGAGGCCAAGACGACCTTCTGCCAATCGGTTACCGCCGAAGCAAACGCAGAACACCGGAGCGACAGTTGCTCCGCGCCGCGTCTCTGGCTCCCCAAGGTCAGAGTCGCACAGCGGCGGGCAAGCGGCGGCGCGAGAGCCGTTATCGTCCGCTCACTTTATCAAGATGAAGTGCTGAGATGACAGTTTACTGCGCACGTACACATGGAACTTGGCACGGTGGACCTGCACTCAGACACGTACCCCACTAAACTGTAACAGACATTGAACTGGGAAGCTTGTAGCCCAGTGGTTAGAACTGCCGTCTTTAAACCCATGGGTCATAGGTTCAAAGCCCACTCCTGGCTGTAGTACGCTTGAGCAACATACTTACCCTAAATTACTCCAGTAACGTTACTTTATTTAGGAGACGCTTTTCTCCAAAGTGCCCACACACCCTATTCACCAAGGTGATTTACACTGCTGGATACACTACTTACTACGGGTCACTCATCCATGCATCAATGGACACACACTCACTATCACTCACACACTGTGGGTGAACTGAACAGCATGTCTTTGGACTGTGGGAGGAAACCAGAGCACCTGGACAAAACCCACATAGACATGGGGAGAACATGCAAACTCCACACAGACTGAGCAGGGATCGAATCCATGTCCTCTCGCACCACCCAGGCACTGTGAGACAGCAGCACTAGTCATTGTGCCACCCAGTGAAATTACTTGCTGTATGAATAGGCAAATAACCATAAGTAGCTTAACATTGTAAATTGCTTTGGAGAAGTGTTTCAGATTAATGTAACATACAGAATACAGTGGTACAGGTATAATACAGTACAAGTAACAGAGCAACTATAAAGTGCAACTGGTCCCCAAGAATATCCTACGCGTGTAACATGTACCGAAAAACACGGTACGGAATGAGTAACTCTGCTTTCTGTGCTGGTGGCCTGGTGTCACAGCGAGTAGCTCTGCTGTCTCACAGCGCCTGGGTGATGCGAGAGAACATGGGTTCGATCCCCGCTCAGCCTGTGTAGAATTTGCATGTTCTCCCCACGTCTGTGTAGATTTCCTCCGGGTGCTCTGGTTTCCTCCCACAGTCCGAAGACATGCTGTTCAGGTTCACCCATAGTGTGTGAGTGACGAGAGAGAGAGTGTGTTCCACTGATGTATAGATGAGTAACCCAGTATAAGTAGTGTATCTAGCAGTGTAAATGACCTTGGTGAAGAAGGTGTGTGGGCTCATAACACTACACAGAGTTCATTGGAAGTCGCTTTGGAGAAAAGTGTCTGCTAAGTGAATAAATGCAAATGGTGAAAAGCACCTTGCGGGGGGAGGGTGCAGGTCTGAGGGGGCTCACCTGCTTGGTGCGCTTGGTAGACTCCTCCGACAGATTGTTGTAGGTGTAATGCGCCTGGGTGATTCCGCAGAAGAGCACCGCCACCACACCTGTGCATATGGACATGGACACACACACACACACACACACGTAAGCTACAACTCTTTCTTCCACCTAAGTCTCTCCAAGTCAGGTGGCGCCTAAGCTCCACATTAAACGATTAGCCTAAGTAACCTTTCTATAAGGCGAGAGCTGCCGACACACAAAAGAAGGCCGTTCAAGCTGCTCCTGCTCGCCAGCAGCAAGTCAACCCCTACTGATCCCCCCCGAGCCCCCTCTCCGCAGGCTCTCACCAGTAAAGCTGCAGGCCTCGGCCAGCAGGAAGGTGCTCCAGGACATGAGGAAGAAGAGTGCCGTCTCCAGCAGCGGGAAGCAGTGCAGTTTGGTGAACTTGGTTACGTGGCAACAAGGTCAAGGCTATAAAACTTCCTCCCTGAGCCCCCCAAAAAACACCCCACAAACAGCCAGGGGACAGCAGGTGGCGCAGTGGCTAAAGCTGCCGCCTCGCACAAAAAGGACCCAGCTTCAAATGCCACCTCCTGTTGTAGCACCCTTGAGCAAGGTACTTAGCCTGAATGGACGCAGTAATGTCATCGATGCACTAAATGTCTTTTAACGTCTCAGCTAAATAAACACAACTCAGTTTTCCAGCAGAGACGTAAACAAAAACAATCAGATCTCGATCAAGGATTTTTTTTTTCCCCCCGCCTCGCCTCCCCAAGTTAAACCCAAACCAGATTAAGTCGTGTGCAATTCCCCCCCCCCCTTTTATAAATGTGAATATATTTTTGAACGAGAGCAAGAGCCTCATTCCTGCGAGCAGGACTGGTCGCCTCCAGGTCGTAAGCCCACGTCCTTCACCGTGTCGCAACCCGACACACCACACGGGCACGGCGGGCTTGCGAAGAGTACGAGACGTGCCGAGAGCGAGCGGAATGCCGGTGCAACGAAGGCGTGGAACCGCCCCGAAGGCGACGCGAACCGGACCGGCGAAGGATATGAGAGCGGTGACCACCCCGGTGACGGCGCCCATGGCGAAGGAGCCGCTGAAAATGCCCAGGAAAACGCCGACGGATTTGAAGAAGGCGGATGCATCGAAGGTGTGCGTGTTGGTGCCGCTGGGCTGGTAGGCCACGATGGAGCTGGCAACACAGGGACAAGTTCACACAGCCGTTCAGCGCATCGATCCACGGCACGAGCGGGAACCTGCAGCGAGGGATCGGACTGGACGGGCTCAAAGCATCAAACGTCATTATGCCGTAACATTTCAATCATCGCCGTCATCGGTACCACCTCTCGCTTCCAATTTGCAGTTTCAACTACTCTATTTATGGAATGTCTCAAAAATATCACGGAAGAGCTGATAGGATAGCGGTTAGAGCTACTGCCTTTGGATCGAATCCCACCTCCTGCTGTGGTAGCCTCGATCAAGGTGCTTACCCTGTACTGCTCCAGTAAGATCATTCAGGTGGATAAATGAGTAAACAGGTGTGGGAAGCTCAGAAGTCTCAGCTAGATTAAATAAAATAAAAGGGGGACAGCGGGTAACGTAGTGGTTACAGCTACTGCCTTTGGTTCCATGAGGTCGCAGGTTCGATTCCCACCTCCGGCTGCAGTGCCCTTGAGCAAAGTACTTATTGCTGAACTGCTCTAGTAAAATCACCCAGCTGTATAAATGGGTAAATAATTTTAAGTCACTTTGGAGAAAAGCATCAGCTAAATGAACGAATGTAAATTTCCAGCAATAAAGTCAAGTTGCACTTTGGTTCTCGAAACAGAGGGGGGCGCTAAAGTGTCTCTGATCCTGTCGAGTGAGGAAGTCATCATCAGCCACGCATCACTAGGTTTTTAAACAGGAAATACTGAGAACCCCTACTTAGAACCTAAAAATAACTTGAGGTGCAGAAATGTAGGAAAATCATTTTCCCTAATTTTGCAGTTTTTTTGACAAATTTGATCTGATCCTTTTGCCAGAGAGAAAAAAAGGTGGCACCGGTATTGTTTTTACGTCATTTCCTGAAACGTACATTTATTCATTTGTCTGATGCTTTTCTCCAAAGCAATTTACTTTGTTAGCCTACCTACAATTATTTACCCATTTGTACAGCTGGGTAATTTTACTGGAGCAATTTAGGGTAAGTACCTTGCTCAAGGGTACTACAGTTGGAGGTGGGATTCAAACCTGTGACCTTTGGGGACGAAGGCAGCAGCTCTAACCATGGCATTACCAGCTGCCAAATGCTCCCTGGATGTGATCGGTCCCCCCCCCCCGTCACCCTTCCAACACAGAACTGAACATTTTTGGCTTTAAGGATGAAAATCTCTTTCCACAGCATCTCAAAAAACAGAAAACTGCATTAGGCAGCTCACTGCATCTAAAATCCATCTCACGTCATTCTTAAAGAATAATTTCCTAGAGTAACGCCTTCATCGAGTCTTCAATTAAAAAAAAAAAAAAAAAAAAAAAAAAATTTACATTGATTATTAATAGGCAGATGCACACCCAACGGCCGTTCGCACGCTGCTTCGCTCAAGATCGATATACATTTATTGATTTATCAATGCATCGATCAGGCGTCAGCTCGCGGACCTGCAACGCTACGAAC